>NW_027248351.1:2492500-2797500 GCF_041260155.1 Ptychodera flava
CTTTGACGTCGTGCCGATCAGTATGTTAACTTTTATTTGCGAATCGCGTTTTGCAAATCTCTTGAAAGAATAAATTTCGTATCTTTGAATAATTTTGTCGGGTATTTAGCTTAGCAAAACATTTTGGTAAACATCTGTACATACAGGAAAAGTTTAACGTTACTGTCCCTCGTCTTTAGGAACAGCAGGACATCTGTCAAGTGTTAGGCATACTGGTCCGGCATGAAAACAACTGGTCTTAGGCCACGGGTTAGCGTGAATTTCGCACGCTGGCTATGCGTGGCAGGTTGGGTGTAGCCTCGCTCTGCATGGCAGGGCTGTGTGTTACCGGCATTATACGGCCTGCCTAATGTGGTGGGAGGCCGTATAACGCCGGTAACACACCGCCCTGCTACGCAGAGAGCTAGGTGTAACCACAGTCCCTCTACTCTGGGGATGGAGGGACTGTAACTGCCTAGCCTATAGCTATGGAGACATGCCACCGTCGGCTACCCCCACCACAGCCCAGTTCCGCCGCCGAAAACAATCGATTTTTAATCCGAAATCGTGGTCGACCTCTGTTTTCGAGCACGCCCAACTATTCTAGATACGCGATATGCTGAGCTGCACTTTAAAACTTACGCAAAGCCCGGTTTTTTCTCTCTGTCCGAGGAGACCGACCAAATCACAGCCGCCATTGTGATGTGCAATGATTTCTGGGTAGGGTTCAAATGCAGGTCAAATAATGAGTTCAGATAATAAAGTAGGTCAAATAATTGAAAGCAAAGCTAATGTCATAAAAATGTCATAATCATGACCAAATAATCGCATAATAATGGCTAGTAATGACACAAAAATGACCCAATCACCAAATAATGATATAAAAATGATGAGATAAGTTCCAAATCAAGACATAAATACTAAATAATGGCAAAACAACCGAATTAACATAATAAATTCATAATAATGTCAAGATAATATCAAGATAATGTCGTAATCATGACCAAATAATCGCGTAATAAAGACCAAATAATGACATAAAAATGACCAAATCACCTAATAATGGCAAAATAGTGATGAAATAAGTTCCAAATCAAGACATCAATGCCGAATAATGGCAAAATGAACCGAATTAACATAATAAATTCATAATAATGTCAAGGTAATGTCGTAATAATCACCAAATAATCGCATAATAAGACCAAATAATGACATAAAAATGACCAAATCACCAAATAATGGTATAATAATGATGAAATAAGTTCCAAATCAAGTCATCAATGCCGAATAATGGCAAAAGAACCGAATTAACATAATAAATTCATAATAATGTCAATGTAATGTCGTAAAAGCTCCAATAATCGCATAATAAAGACCAAATAATGACATAAAAATCACCAAATAATGGCAAAATAATGATGAAATAAGTTCCAAATCAAGACATCAATGCCGAATAATTGAAAAAGAACCGAATTAACATAATAAATTCGTAATAATGTCAAGGTAATGTCGTAATAATCACCAAATAATCGCATAATAAAGACCAAATAATGACGTAAAAATGACCAAATCATCAATGCCGAATAATGGCAAAAGAACCGAATTAACATAATAAATTCATAATAATGTCAAGATAATATCAAGATAATGTCATAATCATGACCAAATAATCGAAAAATAAAGACAAAATAATGACATAAAAATGACCAAATCACCAAATAATGGCATAATAATTGTGAAATAAGTTCCAAATCAAGACATCAATGCCAAATAATGTCACAACAACCGAATTACCAAATAGGTTCGTTATTATATCAAAATAATATCCAAATAATGATCAAATAATTGCATAATAATGGCACAATATTTACATAATTATCACAAAATCACCAAAATAAATGGAATAATAATGATAAGATAAGTTTAAATAAATATTTCAAGATAATTTTGGCGGTGTTCTCACCCCTACAATTCACCCGAGATTCTGCTTCGCTTTAATCACAATGATTACTTTGTCATGAGGGTAAGACGCGATTATCGCACACAACACTAAGTGGAAGATGGTCAGATGATATCACATCATACATAATATCCATAGACTTGATACAGTTATGAGCCGTATACGAAGAAATACAGTGGTCTGACAGAGAGGTAGTACCATGGGCATCACGTACGTACGTGAAAGAATTTTCGGGTAGAAAAGCCCTGTCAGAAATACGGTAGTTATATTCATCACAAAAACTTTGTAATAACTTACCAAAAGATGAATTGGAATCAGCCTTCCTGTCACCAATCATCATTGTACTATAATTGTCAGAAGAGTGAACAATAGAGTGAACTTTTACTAAACACTCTGCAAAATCATCATTGTTTTCCCTACTACAAGTGGGCATGTAAACATAGAGAATTAACAATTTACTATTGACATTATCTATTGCAATACCAATTATTCTATTATCATGAAATGATCTTACTTTAACAACGTGACCAATAGACTTATGCCATAAAATTGCAATGCCCCCAAACGGTCGACCAATGATGTCCTCGCTTGTGTCAACAGGGGACTCACCAAAGTAATCAAAGTCGTCATGAACGGAAGATAAAAAAGAAATGTCATCCTTTGTAAGCCAGTGTTCTTGTTATAGGCACATATCATGACATTCGCACAAATCTCTAACAGCTTGCAACCAATTCTTGATAGAACGACAGTCGTAGGATACGATACGAAGTTCATCCATCTAGGATTTATGGGGTTGGTAAATTTTCGAATTAGAACACCATCCGGCCAAACATCAGGGTTCATCAATGATGCAAAATTATCCGGTCTCAGAGCGATACAAAACGAAGCGTAGGAATCATATTTCGTTTTAAGCTTATCACAGTTAATGGTATCAATACGCATGGTTTCTCGTATGTATTGCACAAGATGCTCTGTATCAGTTTCTGGCGTTAATCTGCTCACAAAGACACGTTTCCTTTGTGTAGCGGCTGTTTGTAGTCCAGTGTGCTGACGTTTGCCAAGTATAAATTTAGTACGGCCGTTGTCAGCTGGACGTATCAGCTCCTTGGTCGTAGTAGCAGGTGAGCAGCGGTCTCCAACACGATCATTAGTTAACTTGGCGTCCTTTTTCGGACTATCGGAAACTGCATCAGTATAGCTTCTGTGTCTAGTTAACAACTGTGAACCATCTGCATCATTATCTGGTATTTCGTTTTCACCAGTCGTCACACTATGACCAACTGCAGATGGTACTTCTGCATTCACTTGCAAATCAGGTTCTTCATTAAAGCATACATTTGTGGACGTGGTGTTGAAAAGTGGCTGATCACAGTCACGGACACTGACTGAATCATCAAGGTGTGGTTTCGAATGTACAGACATGTCAGAAGAGTCTTCACTGTGGTCGGGTTTCGTTGATGTTGTAACTGATTTCACAATCATATTCTTTTCAAGTGACAGATCTACTATTTTCTCCTTTATTTGTCAAAATGTCCCCAGAAGTGGTCAAATAAAGTTTTGACATATTGTCAACTCCGCGTTTAAGGCTATAAATGTCGTATTTCATCTGGTTCATTTGTGACGGCAATAAGGTCACATTGATATAGTTGAAGTTTACCGGGGGTATCTTCTTCAAATCTTTCGCGACAGAGCATGGAATACTTTCAACTTCCATCTCATGGAGAAGAGTCAAAATATCCTGCACGTTCGACTGTGATTTGTTCACAGACGCGTAAATAGATGTGAGCCAGTCTCTCCACAAACGTCAAACAATAGATGTTTCGCCGATTCGATTACTTGGTCATTGAACGCGTCCACACATATTTTCACAACAGCATCAATCGGCAAAATGTCCATTTGGTTGACAATAAAGCAGAGCAATTTATTTATGATTACATTAACGGAATAGTAATTCTTTTCGTTAGTACCATGTTGATAACTGGAACTCCGCAACACACGATGTCTGTCCGAGCCACTTAATAACAAAGGATCGGGACACGTTACATCGTCGCCATTGTTTGGTGACACCTCTGCATCCAAGCATCGATCAACATGAAATCGTTTTTGGTTGCAAGCAAGACACAAATCTAAGTCAACGTTGCATATGGTTACCTCCCACAATCTTCGCAGTATCGCATGATGTTTACAATGTAGCATTGTCGAAACTATCGACAGCAAAGTAACAGAGTGCAGGAGCTGCGTGTGAACATGTCCGTTCACGTCCGTATGATGTCACAATATAAGGTTTTATTTTTATTTATTTATTTATTTATTTATTTATTTATTTATTTATTTAATTATTTACCGGCTTGCTTCCTCCTTCATAATGTACTGATTTCCAGGGAGGAACAGTGTAAAATAAATAAAAAATTATTGTCATGTAATATCCCAGCCAAACGAGCATCCCTTATCCGACTCGCCAGACAAGAAATAACCGGTTCGTCAGCATTGTCAATTGCCACCGGTTCCAAGCTGTACCAGTACCTCCGCAACGCCCAGGCTAAGTCGATCCAGCCTCCGATCACTCACAGACACCGTACGTGGGGAGCTTAGTCGATAGAACTCATCATCAGAGCCAATTCCACCAGGGGTCACAAGAACTGCAAGCCACGCCGCTTTCAGCAGTCCTTCCACACATGGGCATGCGCGCTGCATATGTCATCACAGAAACTCCACCTCGTTCTACGACGTTCCCCTTTCCGATCCTTTTCGGTCACCCGAAAATTCCACTCCCTACTATTGAGTCCTACCAACAAGGCAACAACCTTGCCTACGTGCAAGAGCCCGCAGTTGTAGTACAACAAAAATTAAGTCTAGTAACATCAAAATGATAAGAAACTATATCTGTTGTCGAGCATTAATCAGTCTACAGCGTCGGTCATGTAAAGTTGATGGTAATTACAATTAAAGTAATTATTAGGCAATCACTTCCTCAAAACACGATTCGAACTGAAAAGGTGGTAGCTGTGACACAGTAGCAATCTGCACTGGTCAACGCACAGACAAAAATCACAAGGTGAGATTTTCACCTACACATAGGTTATTGGTGTACCTACAAACATGTTCATTGCAGTCGGTGGAGTCAAGACTAAGCACGCCCTCAAACTTATGAAAAGAAAGGAGAACAATGTTGTGTATTTATCATTGAAGGCCAACACAATGCCAGGCCACACCCCTTGTCTCATGTCAGATTTTTGACAATTCAAAAGGAAACAAACAGGCACACTACTGACACATGATTCGAGATCAATCATCATTAGACTAAAGCAGGATGACATCAAGTAATATCAACAATTATTTAAACAAGAAAGCTTTGCAGAATTCAACAGTCTATTTGTCTATTGGTGTATGTGTGTGGAGAACCATCACTACTACACCCGCAGGCTAATAACTCAAAGAAAAACACAAGACAAATTGTTCAACAGTGGTCTACATTACCACCAACTCAACTACAAAAGTACCATGTGTCAATTGCAATCTAAAGTTACACCTTAACCTACACCATTACACTTCCAGGATCTGTCTTGCTTACAGAGCTGTTCAAATGGAAAGGGCTCACCATCAGAGCAGTGCTAACCACCACAGGACCTGAGCTCAAGAAATTGTTTAATGAAAAGTCGATGGTCTGCGACGTGCAAAAGGCAGTAGTCAGGGCGAAGGACCCATTTGGAGAGCATATGGTGTGGTAAAAGGAGTGGATCAATCAACTGGGCCAGTGGCTGAAGGGACTGGCTGCAAAAAAGTGGTGCAGCTATGCCAGGCTGTGTATTTTCATGATGGTAATTTTATTATACATAGTGAATAGGCTGGCAGCTTTGGGTGTCCGGTGAAAGGAATATCCAAAATTTCGTCAGAAACACACTGAAGTATTTGGCTTCAGAATGGATCTAGAATGGTGCAGTCGGGAAGAGCAAATAGACATGTCCTCAAGGCAAATCCCACTAGACGGTTAACGAGCTAGCTCCTATACTGAAGTCTCCTCGTTTTTGTGCGAGAGTGCAAGAAGGCAAACTTCTTTAAGAGGGTTGACTTCATAGATCTCTTCCAAGGCCCGGGAATATATTTGCTAAGGCACTCGAGATTCAGTGGGGGGGGGGGGGGGAGCTTTACCCCGCCTCTGGAAAGGTATATGCGGGAACTTGCACCTTCGTAAAAACGAAATAGACATCATACATTTTGCTTTCCAAGCCGCTAGAACACTCAAAGTAACAATTGGCGTGTCAGTCTCTACTGTTGTGTTTTCAGGGACAAGGACATCCTGGTATTTAATGTCTGCAAAAATTGCTAGGTATCTCCGACTTCAAAGCTGTACCGCCCGGCTTGATAAAAAGTTGAAGGCCTTCCCATTGTCCCCTTTTATCTCTGCCTTATTTACGCCCTTGATATCTTTGAAGTCTGAGAGAGCTACATTCTGTGAATCCGTAGAAGGTGTCTCCATGCCGGCGCCTATTTAATGTTGAAACACAATATTTCTGATTACATCATTGTTCAGTGATTGTGGGGTGTATTTGATGTCTAGCAGGATGATTTGCTTGAGGGTTGTCCTCATTTTCTTGGGCGTCGGCATCACTAGCACCACTTCTCAGCTTTCAAAGGTTCTTTACCTGGATGTTATAACACTTTCTGGCTTTCTCATATCTGTGAACGTCTCTGTATGTCTCGATCAACAAATCGAGCAGGATCCTGCCTTCGATTTTGAGGACCAGCCGGCTGATTATGTTTTTTGTCACATTCTGCACCATGCTGTTGTTTGCACGGCCTTTTATACCCAGGTCAAACACCAGGTCAAAAGAATTGGGCATGAGCAAGACACCAGATTCCAATTTTGGGCACATGATGTACAGTGTCTTGCCCGGCTGTGCTTGGTTGGGATTATGGATGACCACATCTGATTCCTGCGGAATCCTGTTGCTATTAGTGGGTGTAAGAGATTTGCTGTATATCATTTTCGCATGTAATATATAAGATAAAATGGCCGACGAAAAGGTCGAATTATCAGGACTGGAAGAGAAGGTGTATGATTATGATCCGGACGAGACGTTTGAGGAGGAGACTGCCTGGGGGGGGATGCCTACTACTGCTACTGATACTGCTTCGGTAGACAGACTGACAAGACGGCCAGTATTTCTCGAACAAAAAGGCAGTTGATGCTTATGCTAAGCAAATGGGAATCAACCCAGCAAGTGTAGTAGATAAGATAAGATAAGATAAGATAAGATAAGATAAGATAAGATAAGATAAGATAAGATAAGATAAGATAAAAGTTTATTAAATCACTAAGAGGGCAATTTGTATGCCTGCTTGACAAACGATACAGCAAAAGATTCAAATGTCAAAGAGAGCAAAAAGTACGAGGCAATAAAGGTGAAAACATCAACAAAAATGAACATGGCTGTTGATTTCCACGATTAAAATTTGTGTTAGAAAGATTTAGTCAAGCCTAGCTTTCTGTTGCTTTGAGATGTTACTACCCCAACAGACAGTACAATAACTCAATACACTGCTGATAACGGCATTGTAAAATGAAGAAAGGACCTCTTTCTTTACATTTTTAATGTAGATCTAAATTTTCGAAAACAATACATACGGGAATTCAGCTTTTTCTACATTGTTTGATGATGAAAATGCCAGCACAGAATACTATCAATAGTGATGCCCAAGTACTCGTAAGTCACAACTCTGCAAATGTTTTCATTCGTTTAACAACTAGGTCGGACTCATTTGGCTGCTTAAGAAAATCAATCAACATTTCCTTCGTTTACACTGCATAAACCCCAATGATACTTATTGTATTTGCATGGATTATTACCTGTATTTTAGCTGAAGAGTGCATATACAGATTAATACTGTCAATAATCCATTGCTTGTATTCAGCAAGCCTGTATTCTTGTGAATTCACGTGTGTTATTCTATAATACAGTCAAATCAATTGTGTGAATATATCTGTGTTATTGTGTTTTGATGCAGTGTTAGTTAAAATTAAAAACCAAGTAATTTCTATCACAATAGTTGACAAAACGCTCAATTTCAAGTAAGTAACTTGAGTATTCATCACTTCTAGTAAAACACAACATGGCAGAGTCATCTGCAAACTTAAAGGACATGTCATTTTTAGTACTCTTGAGGAAAATGCAAGGCTTAGAAATGGAGAACTACACTACAAGAAATTGAGGCTGACTACGACAAAGGAAGGGAATAATACGCAGAATCAACATGACAGGGACGGCTGGAAAGCATTTGTTAGAAATGTCCTGGGAGACGTTCCAGAGTTAGACATTCACTTATTTAAGTTCTTAGTGTTATATGAGAAAAAACGGTGAATTCAGCGACTTTCTTTAAAATACAATTTATTACACAAAAATAAAACCATCCCTAAGTCAATGGATAGAGTACAAACTGTAAAAGTTTACCTGTCAGGCTACTTATCACAGCTGGGACGGCACAAAACTCTAGAGTTAAGTCAGACACTGAGACAAAGTGAACAGTCCTTTCCCTTACGGAAATTTGTGATCTACATCTAGTCCGCAGTAGATCTACATTAGACTTTATTTTAATTGGCCTGTAGATCTACTTCTTCATCTACTGTTGTGCATACTAATTAGGTCATAGGTCAGCTGGTAGATTAGATGTAGACATAATGTAGACCATGATGTAGACAAAAATTAGACGAAACAGTAGATCTACCGCTTCATCTACCAGCTCATTAGTATGCACAAAATTAGATGAGACAACGTGTAGATCTACAGTAGATATGCACTAGATCTGTTGCAGATCACTCAGTTCAAGTAAAGTGATCGATCGACGGTAGATGAAACTCTCACATCACAGCATATATACTATACCGACATAATAGCGAAGACTTAATTCCAATGTCGTTTCAGGTACATACAGCAGACAACCTCATACTGGAAAAAAAGATTCTGACAAAAAAGTTAAAAATTGATTATGTTTAATTACACTCAACAAAAGATTTAACAATACAACTAAAGATTAACCCCTACCCCCTACCCCTGAAACACAGAAATTGCATTTACCATGCATGTAATTTAATTATCTACGGCCCCAAACTTAGATGATTTCAAATTTCTTTTAAAGTCAAGGTGGTTCTTTTTTACTCACCAAAGCATGTAGAAACACCCAAAGATAGCTTGTCAACACGGCATCTTTACTTACAAACTGCAGTTCTTTTTGTGAATCAGAAATTTTATCTGAGATACATGTAGAGTTTATCAGTCTAGTAATGAACAGCCTCAGTTGACATCTTGAGGTTAAACGCTAAGTGAGGATATGCTTTTTCAAGTATAGCAAACCGAAATCAACATGAAAGACAAAACAATGGAAAAATCATCAAAAGTTAGAACTACAAGCCTTTTAAGAAGCTACATGAACTGATAATGAATTTTGATTCAAATTTGAAATGTTATATTTCACTGTCATCATAGTTGGGGCATACACAAAAGGATTACAGTGCATCAGAGTGTGATATCAGCATCCATTAATTAAGAAGAGAGTGAGTAGAAGTATGTTACCTTATCTGAAGAGAAGCAGTAACAGATGTACTCTTGATATTTGTAAAAAATAAACTAGAAAAAATTTCCTGAGATGCAAATAAGTTTCATTATGGCTGTTCCTAGTGCATTTGGAAAGTTATGTAAATGATCACATGGATATTACATTGACTTACATTTTTTTAACAATAGCTTAGGTGAATCTTTTTTTAACTTGTTTGGAAAAAGTTCACATCAAATTTTGAAATTTTAAGAGATAATATGCTTTATTACGACAAATGAAAACATATTGAATATGATCACTTAAAGCAACTAACAAATAACAAAAAGGTACAGAACATACCCAAAAAAGGAAAAAAAAGAGTGTATAACAAATCTATACTTAAAAGCAAATCTAACAAGATCACTAGTACAGAAATTTGTGAGAAATGGACACTTTCTTGCTCTTTTGCAAGAAGTAAGCGAGAATACATACTTTCTCGCAATAAATGAGTGAGAATTTTCAATCAGCTGGCGAGAACTGCGTTTTCTCGCTCAGCATCTGCGAGAAACTGAATTCTCGCAATCAATCAGCGAGAAATTTGTTTTCTTGCTCTGCATCTGCAAGAAATTGTATTCTTGTGTATAAGCATTTCACAAAAATTTCAAAATTTCTTGCAGATGCAGAGCGAGAAAACTAATTCTCGCTGATTGATTGCAAGAATCCAATTTCTCACAGATGCAGATGAGAAAGCATAGTTTTTGCAGCTTGATTGCAAGAAAGTATGTATTCTCATTTACTTCTCGCAATAAAGTGAGAAAGTGTCCACTTCTAGCAAATTTCTGTACTAGTGGATTAAGCTTGAAAATACATGTAAGCATAACATGTCTGTTACATGTGAATAATGTCATGAGATCCCTGACAGTTCAATAGAAAAATATACCACGATCTTACTGTTGATTAACTTGATGGAAAGGATTGTTCTATAACAGACGGCTGGTCATCTTTTGCATATTATTACCTACAAAGCAACAAAGAAAAAGTCTGTAAGTTCAACATGAAAGGGGACATAAAAGCACTTGCGCATGGAACTTCCATTAAACTGACAACTCATTAATAATTACTTCAGCCAATATCTAATGAGTATTATAATACTGGAAAGTGTCATATCAAGTTTAAAACTTACACAGAACTGGTTGAGAAACTTAACAGTTTTAGTGTACAGTCAAGATCACAGTTGAGGAACTTTGAAAACAATATTTCTTTATATTAATGCTAAGTGCAGGCAGAAAACTTTAAGTGACAGGCCATGCATTTCTTTGAAATACACTTAAAACGTTCTTGCAAAAAGACAAATTAACAATTGACCATGAGTTGAATTGAGATGCACATTATGACATGGCTATGCTTTTCTTACAGGAATTAACCGACATGCTGTCATGCTTTACCAACTCAAAGCATTCATCAAGACAGAAAACCTGTTGAATACTGACACTTATTTGCTATTATTTCCAGTACATTTCCTTTTCATTTCCCTAATGGCCGTGTGGCATTTTTGTGTCAATTGCCTGTTTAATGAGGATGGATCCAATGCAATGTTGTTTTTTTTTGCAACTGTCATGGTGTAGCCTGAAATATAAGAGAAAACTTTAACTGCACAAAATTTGACACGCTACCTGGAAACATAGCCAAAATTTGCAAAGTTACTTTTGATCACAAAACAAAAATTCAACCATTAAAGGGAAAGATAGTTTTCCACTAGGTGAACCTACATTTGTACTTGTTACATGTAAAAAAGTAAAAAGTTATATGCAAAGTAGTAAATAACTACACAGTTTTCATTAGTCCTATCTCTTTGGTAGCTACAATGCAAAAACAACCAGGTCAACTTGGTAGCAAGTAAACTCAGTTGAGACTTTTTCAAGTTACACAATCTCAAACACATCCTATTTTACATCAGACCATCCTTAAAATGCCAATCTGCATGGGCACATGAGGCTAAACAAGTTATTGTTAATAATGATGATTGGTGTACTCACTTTTTATTGCCTGTACAATATTTTGATCCAATGGCATTTTCCCGTTGGTTGACCTCGATGTAGCTGTGGATACTGCTCTCACTTCCGCAGGGAAGAAATGGTCCACTAACTTTAGAAATAATTTCTTAAGTTCTTGTCTTGCCTCTGCTAATATTGTGGAGATGGTGGGTATGGGTATCATGACACCACTTTTTGGGACAAGTTCAGTGAACTCCTTCAAGCAAAAAAAAGGACTTTGTTGAACACTCTTATCTCAGTGAAAGCTAAATATTTGTAAAACAATTGTAACTGGTTACTGGCAGTCTGTATAACCACTTTTTTGTCATTACATGATAGATTTGTGCTTAGAAAAATGATCACCTGAGTAGTTTCTCGTTATAAACAATTAAATGTTACTATCATGGATGATGATTTTATTCAGCATTGCATGTTTAACTACAGTGATTACCTGTACTCCATCACACTCAAAAGACTGAAAGTTTAGTTTAGGGAAGATGCCTGATGAACGCTAATTAAAGGGACAAGCTGGCCATTTCTCATGAACTTTGTTTGATGTGAGATACTACTTATATTGTTTGAGATGTTGTAAGATACTAAATGAATGGGTGAGAATGCATTGATTGAGATGTTGTAAGATACTAAATGAATGGGTGAGGGTGCATATATTCAACCTGGTTTTAGCAACAAAACATGAAATCATCATGAAAATGAATTAATGGTCATGACCATTCTCACCAATTCATTTAGTATCTTACATCTCAAACATTATAAGTAGTATCTCACATCAAACAAAATTCATGAAAAATAAATGACTTTGTCACTTCAATGTTTTTCAAAATGATTATCATATATCTTGTTTACATACGTGTACCTCTAGCAATACTGTATAAATTATCACCATGACATAATTAAAAATTCTTTATGATCTACATGTGCAAATATTGTAAATGTATAGTTTTTCATTGCTTACCTCAAGTGAACCTGTTGTCTGCATATTAGGGTCACAACCAAGGACGGGAGAAGTAGAGGTAACACCAGCAGTAGGACTTTTAGAAAGATGTGGCTGACCACCAACAACACCCTTCTCATATGGCTCGACCTGAGATATATAAAAGGAGAAGTTCATATTTCTGCATTTGTGTCAATATTACTTTGGTTGCCTATAGTTAATCTCCTTCATGTAAACTTCATAAAAGTTGTTTTTCCCTGTAGCAAACATAGCATCCATTAATTGAAAAATCCAAAGCGTATTTCCTTTATGATGCATATATACCTGCCAGTAGTACAGCATTTGTATTTATCTGTGATGTAAATACAAATTTTCTTTTGCTTTCAAATCATGTTTACTTACTTTGATATGTTCTGCTGTTGTTGGCTTTGCTTCTGTCAATATTTGGAAAACCTCTTTCAAATAGTTACATACTTCAGGAGGAGGCTCTGTAAGGAGAGAGTGCATATGCGGGTAAAAACTATGAGCAATACGCATTCAGTGAGCATGGGTTTCACTGTTCTAAAATTGTCAAACATGTCCTTTACAAGTTATCTTCCCTGTGTATACCAAACTCTGAAGGTATTTAAGTGATCTGATAGAATAAGAACATCTGGAAATAATTCAGGAAATAAAAAAATGCACAAAATATTTTTAAATGCAGAATTTGTTTAAAAGTTTCATAAGATGGTGAAACATGCATAAAAATGTGATTAATCTCACTTGGTATCATTACGTAGTCTTGTTTGGATATCTCAGCTGGTTGTTGAGTGTAGACTTGTTTGGATATCTCAGCTGGTTGTTGAGTGTAGACTTGTTTGGATATCTTAGCTGGTTGAGTGTAGACTTGTTTGGGTATCTCAGCTGGTAGTTGAGTGTAGACTTGTTTGGGTATCTCAGCTGGTAGTTGAGTGTAGACTTGTTTGGGTATCTCAGCTGGTTGTTGAGTGTACACTTCACTCTCATCATCATCATGATAAAGTGGCTGCATTGCTGCTGCAATGACCCCTCCAGTTGTTGTATTGGTATCCAAGTCATGCATGGTGACATCACTATCACTGTCATTTAGTAAGTCCAGAAAAGATTCTTGCTTTTGTGCGGTAGGTCTTGGTCCTGATTGTGATTGAAACTGGCTATTTATCTCCACTTTTGACACTGGCGTTGCATATGCTTCGTAAGTGCATGGCATGGCAGAAGATGATAATTTTGTATGTGGTGAAGGGCACATTGGGGACACTGATGTTGTGTCGCAAGAATGCTTCACACATTTGTTTGGGCTGTACTCAGTAGGTGAAGTGTCCCCGTGTACTTGCTGTAGAAGATCTGTTGAAGTGTTCGGCAAAGTACTGAGCAGTAGTTTCTCTGATAGCATTATTCTTAGCCTTTTCTATTTGCAGTTTCTTTTCTTTTGATAATCCTGGCTTCTTTCCTTTGGCAACTTTACTTGGAGAGTTCTTATCAACATCTTGTTTCTGCTGCTTGCCACTGCTTGTTTTTTGTTCAGCTTGCTTACCATCTGTGCTTGCTTTATGTTTCATTCCTTTTTTTGATACTGTTTTATCTTTTTTATTGATAGTTTTTGATTTTTTCTGTGGAGATAACTGGGTAACTTCGCAAGTTTCCAGTGCTCTCCTCTTCTCTGTTGCCTTCCTTTCCTGGGTCTTTGGAGCTTTTCTTTTCCCGTGCTTCTTTTAATTTTGCCACAAACTCCAATTCTTTTCTCTTTATTTCTCTTTCAGCACCTTAAAGGAAAACAAAGACTTTATTATATATCAATATCAGCAACCATTTGGTCGATTTCTATCTGATTATACATGTAATTGCATTTCATTTATGCTTTACTTATACAATGGACTTGCTATTTGTACAAAGCTGAAAAGACGAAACATTTCTTTGAAATAATGAAAATGTAACACGAAGTTTGAAACATACATAAGGCTTGTGAACAAAACAATGTAATTTAATTTTTTGTAAATGTTTTGAATTTGTATAAACAATACTCAAAAAGTATAAGTGGGTGAACAGATTACCAAAAGAAATATGTTGTACCATCATCGGCATGACTGCAAAAGTGAATTACAAGGTAATGCCTGATGCTACATAGGCAAATAAACAAACACTAATCCACATTAGAGATAATAACATACGATGGTTGATTCGATCGCGATGATCTATGAAGAACTAGTGGGTGACTGCTTTTGGTATACTGTTGAAGTCACTTTACCTCCTGATTAGAGATCAAACTGTCATTATTAGGAAGACGTTGATAAGTAAATATCTGTCATAATTTGATGATGCACCATGGTACACTTCCCTAATTCGTCATGCATGTTGACAGTACCAGCGTTGTGTTTGACATATCAGTCTGTCACTAGTCCAAATTCCAGTCTATGTAGCCGACAATGAGATGCTAATGATATGCATAGTGTACAAGTCTGAAGGTCTCCTCGATGCCTCGACTAAGCTGGTTGCTCACTTTCTACATTTTTATGGTATTTTATACAAAGTCACAGACTTATTCTACCTGCAACTTAAAACTGATAGTGATTTTGTAGCTCATTCTTTACTATTTTTCACAGTATTTGATAACCGGTATCAGACAGTTCGTGTCGGCTATACATAGACGATCTGCCCAAATTCCACTGTGATGAGATCACACATATTACACGAGTATGGTCCCTGCATGTTCAAAGTCTCTGGTCTGTGCAGTTTTCAAATTTGAGTTATAGCAGATAAGCGCAATATTTGGGTGACGGATGAATTTGACATTTTTTTGTTAGAGCAACAAAGTTTTTTTAGTGTACGATAAGATATTGACGGTTTGTGTAATGTAATTTTCAGCAAAACCGCGCGAAATCCTTTCGATAAACAGATACGGCTAAGGGGCGCTGCTGTCTATGGGCTAATCAAGGAGGTGGCACAGCGGTCTATGCATCCATCTTCAGTCGTACGATACTGTTTTCTCAACCGATTGTTGTGGGATGTAGTTTTAGTCAGTTATACACACGCTTTTAGGTTTTAAAACGATGTACTCACCTATTTTAATGACCTTCGCATCGTATACGTTACTTTCGTTCTCTGATGTTTCAGGGTTGAACGTCGTCCATCTCACACCAACAGTTGTTTTTTCCTCTGGATTTTCGGCTGTTATCGATGATACAGGGACTGATGCATAACTGTCATCTTTTCCGAAATACACAAGTGCCCAAGACATTGTTGAAAGACTCGAAAGATCAACATGCGAGCCCAGCGGCGATCAGAGCGAAGCGTATAAGCAGTACTGCCGGTAGTTGAAAAGCGCGCCTGAAATACCTTTACTGCGCACGCGCAATTTTATTCAGATCACTTTGACCCGGAAGTAGTAGGTTTGCGTGTTGTCCCCTAGCGTCTACGTAAAGTTTACAACTTCAGTTTATACCGATACGTCTTTTTTAAATCAAATTACGCGTTGCTATCCAGTCATGTCAAAAAGGCGACGAATTACTGTTAGGACCATGTTAGGTAAGTATTATTGCCAGTATTAAACAGACTGGAAAATATGCACAATGAAAAATGTGATATAGGGGAGCACAGGTCATCTAGCTCGACCATGCAAAATATCTGTTGACGGCCACCTCGACCCCGGTATCAAAGTCACTTAGACCTCGTCATATTTTTATCCTTACATGACAACATTGTACTTAATCTATAATTCAACTTTGCCAGCGAGAATTGATAGTATTTCTGTTCGAAAACTGTTTGCTTCGAAACGATAATTTGGCTGTTTGATACGCTAAATGCAGGCGGTGTAGTACGTACTCCACGGCCTTGCGCCTTCGCGTCCGCGGAGACGATTTGCTGTGTATTATACGTATATGCATCTGCCAACTAGCGTCTTCAAAGTGCTATGAACATCGATTAAAACTGACGACATGCTTTCGAGACAATAATACACGTGTGTCTCCATAGTACCGAAGGATAAGTATGAGGGGTCGAGGTTACCTGCAGGGCTGACGGGCATTGGCAAGTAAAACAATGCTCTTTTGTTTGGGTAATACACTTGAGTTTATATAAGATATTCACAAGATTTTTAGCTAACGTGTGCTGATAATGTTGGGTTTGCTACAAGTTCAGTTCTACTGGCTATCCTGTGTTAATGTGTTTGTACAATCTGCAATAATTTTGAAGGGCTAAGGCAGGAATGCATGAACCTACCACAGAAGAAAAATCATGATTAAAGGTATTTCTCGGGAGTACATGAAGTAACATACAAGAGAGACCATAAAGACAAAGCTATATCCCAACGTCATTGCTATATACACATGCAGTTGGTAAAAACAGTATGATTAAGCATTGCTGATGATACTTTCACAAGGGAAAGCCTTATTGTACTGAAATATCAGTATACTTCTGAAATCATTTTCCTCATTGATGTCTGTCATAAGAGCACAACCTATTGTTTGTTCTGTTGCAGATTAATATTCTTTACTTTGCATTTTGACACTTCTTTTTCTTTTAGAGGAGTTTCGTGAGCAATCAAGTGCAGATCATCAATCTACTACTTCAATAGAAGATGGCCATGCTGGGAATGGTGCATCACATCTCTGTAATAATTCTTTGTCTGCTCAAGAAACATCACAAGAGGCAGTAGGTCACTTTCATACAGTTGACACAGAATCACAAGTTACTAATGCAACACACACTAATGACAGAGTGTCTTTAGAAAAAGATCAAAGCATGGATGTTGCTTCTGATACTGACTTGTCCAACCAAGAAATGTCGTTTGATGAAACTATGCTCATATCACACAAGAAAGAGGCAAAAGAATATGAGTACTTGGAAATGATAAACAGTATGAACAATTACTCTGCAAAAAATGTAGAATACACAGGTGATGATTGGCTCATCGAACATCTTAAACTGCAGAGTAGTTGTAATGATGATCTGAATGAGATTGGTGAGATGGCAGATGAAAATAAAGGAAATGATGAAGAGGCTACAGCTGACGCTCCAACAGAGAAAGACTTCACTGATTACTTCAAGACACAGAGTGAGGCTGAGGACACTTATGCCAGTGATAGACAACCAATATTTCCATCAGCAAAACTTAGTGTTGGAGTAAGCATGTTATTGATCATCACTTATGTTCTGAAATATCACTTGTCTGGAGAAGCTCTTACAGATCTGCTGCAGCTGATTCACCTCCATTGTGCTGCCTCGCATCCTGGTTTGCAATCAATACATGTATTTTTTAAATACTTCCAGAAACTTCAAAACCCACTGGCCTTCCACCATTACTGTTCATCGTGTTTGTTTAAATTGGACGATCCATCTGTTGTGATATGTCCCTATGATGTATGCCACAATGATTTATCAAAGCATGGAGCAAAATCTTTTTTATTGAAATTCCTATTGAAGCAGTCGTGGTAACTTCTACGATGATCTTGCACTCCGTTTCAGACACAAGAAAAAACGTCAAAAAGATATTGCAGACATTTATGATGGATCTTTGTATCAGCGTCATTTTGTAAACAGTGGGATTTTGTCCCATCAGGAAAATATCTCATTGATGTGGAACACTGATGGGGTTCCAGTGTTCAAATCATCCTCATATTCCTGTGGCCTCTTTACCTAACTATAAATGAACTCCCCCTTGACAAGAGAACCAAAAATGAAAATATGCTGTTTGCTGGATTATGGTTTGGTTCTTCAAAGCCACAAATGTTGACCTACCTGCAACCCTTTCATTCGACATTTGACAAACTTGAAAGAGAAGGTGTGGCAGTGGAGACAGCAACGGGACAGTCTTTCAGGTCAAAAGTGATCCTGATATGTGGTACATGTGACTTGCCGGCCAAGAGTTTAGTTTGCAATATGATTCAATTCAATGGATTTTATGGATGTGTCAAGTGTCTTCAACCTGGTAAAACTGTGACAACAGCAAAAGGAGGGCATGTTCACGTCTTTCCATTCATTAAAGAGGATGCTACTGGCCCAAAGAGGACACATGAACAGTTTCTTGAAGATGCGAAATCAGCATTTGATTCTGGTAAGTTTTGTTATTAAAAGGGAGGTTCACCCAGGCTAATTTTTTCACATGTGCTAACTTTGGGGTCACTTATTTGGAAAAGCCTCTTTCGCCAGTCATAACTCACATGATCTATTACAAAATTTGACAAAAATACTACTGATGGAAGTTGCAGTTAAGGGCTTCATCAACTACATGTATTTTGAATCATGGGGGAAAAAGCGCCAAGCTTGGCGGGTTTATTTCCATTAGTCACAATACATTAGGTTGAAATCACCCTAAACAGCAAGTATTTTGGGGTTTTTTTTGGAAAAAAATTGCACAACTTATGAATAGCAAAAATGGCTTTAGTGGAATAGGTGATCCCAAAGCTAGCACATATGTAAAAATCAGCCTTAGTGAACTTCACTTTAAAGAAACAGTGCTTGCATGATGTGCAGACTCAGAATATTGCACTGCAACAAAATAAGTCTCTTGGCAGGACAAATGTAACTGATCTTCTGAGATTTTGGCATGCAAAATTCCATTGAATCTGTTGAAAATAAAACATTTGCATATTGTCATTGTTAAAGAGTGATTTGATGTAAAACTTACAGGAAGTAGAATGTTTAATGCTGAATATTTTGTCAAACACTGCTTAATGCAAATTCAAGCTCATGAACTTGATCAGCATGAGCTGTATTGACAAAACAAACCGCCTAAAAGGCAAAAGATCTGGAATGGGTATTATTTAATGTACATTGTTTAAGTTAAGTCACATGAAACAAATTGTGTATTGCAAATGTCAGTGTTTGTTTCTGTTACTAATTGTTTCCAAATCATTTTCACAGGGCGACCAGTACATGGAGTAAAAGGACCCTGTTGGTTTGGTACTCTCAAACACTACGACATTGTTGCTGGATGTGGTATTGATTACATGCACTGTGTACTGCAAGGGGTGGTAAAAACACTGTTTTAGCTCTGGTTTACCACTGAAACAAGTGACATGGGATTTAACATCTCTCGCAAGATAAGTGAAGTTGATGCCCGTTTACTTGAAATTCAACCTCCAAATGAGATAACAAGATGTCCTCGCTCTATAGAAACTCATAGGAAGTACTGGAAAGCTTCGAGATCCGTTCATTTCTCACGTACTATGGAATGGCTGTGCTTTTTGGAATTCTTCCTCAGATGTATTATGAACACTTTGTGTTGCTATCACAGGGAATTTTCATCCTTGCTCTTGAGTCAATATCAGACGACCAACTACATCAGGCAGATTATTTGCTCCGTCGTTTCTGTTTGGAGTTTCCTATTCTGTATGGGAAACGATATATGTCACATAACATTCACACACTTTTGCACCTTGTTGATGATGTTAAAGTACTGGGCCCACTGTGGACACACAGTTGTTTCCACTTCGAAGACAAAAATGGATTCCTGCTAAAACTTATACACGGTACACAAAAGGTTGAGTTACAGTATAACAGCAGTAGCACTTGTTCAAAGGCTACCTCAAATGGTCCAAAGTTAGAAATGGATGTTGAAAGTTCAGCTTTTTACAAAAGATGACAAGACCATTTCAACGAAGATCAAACGAGGTATCAATTGTTGGTGATATTTACAGGATAGGGTCACCTGTAACTTGCACAATTGATGAACAAATTTTCTCTCTTAATCCCTAGGTTTTGTTCCTATTGCAAGGCAATACTGCAAATATGTTCGTTTAAGAATAGGGGCAACAATTTATCATTCTAAGGCATATAAGAGGGTGTTTAAGCGAAATTCCTACACTGTTATTTTCAAGCAAGAAGACATATATCAATATGGAATGATTGAATATTTTATGCAAGTTAAACCACAGTGTCTGTGCAGTGATCCATATATTTGTGATTGCCAAAGCAGGAATTTTGCTCTAATAGAAAAGTTACAAGGCAGGGATGACATTGACTTGTTAGATGGTGAGCACAACCTTAGAAAATCAACTTTTCATATTTCTGTTGTTAGTCCTCCATCAAATGACTTTATAATTGTTGATGTTACGGATATACTGGCAAAGTGTATTTGCATGAATTTTCAGGACATTCCTGACCTAGTTTTCATTGGTCACTTTCCAAACCGCATTGAAAGTGATTAGTATTAGCACTGAATTCACAGGCATGTATTGAAATTTCATTCCTTGACTTTATTTGACAAGCACAAGTGGGGCATTCCACAAAAATAAATCTTCTTAAGAAAGGATTCATCCTAGGACTATGATGTGTTACATTTCCCACCATCAGCCATGAGGCCCTTGCATGCTTTATTGGTGTACTGTCTCATGTTTCTTTCAATTTGCAATAGGAATATACTATGATCAAAATAACCCTGAAAATACTACTGTATACCGTAATGAGGAAACTTAAACCGCCCTTTACAAATGACCATACATTCTAATTGATATCATGTACAGATGATTGACCATAATTTTAACCTCCTTTGCCTGCATTTTCTTATCTTTCTATCTACAGGCATCAAAGTGTAATCTTTAAATCCTTTAGACCTCAGGTTTAGTTGACTAATGCCATTATGATTCATGCTGTAAGCTGTAGAACAGATAGAGTATCTCTACAACCATTCAGTAGCAGTTTTTACACTTGATGGATATGGTTCCTTTGCAAATACCTCCAGAATGTTTTCCATTGTTCAATTGTCATCTTTACAGATTTTAGTAAATATTGCAATTTCAACTTTTATGACAAAACTACTTTGATCCCTGTGATATTTTTGCATGTGTATTCCTTGAATTTAAGTGGAGTCATAATTGTTCAATATTTACCTAATTAAAATAATATTGTATCCATCAGTAAATTTTGGCATCCTTGAGTTAAAATAATACTCCATACACATACACAAGGGCCCTTGTATTCACTGATTAATTCTACTTATTGTTATTGTTGTGGAATTTTTCTTTTCAATTCACTAATTTCTTCTGTCTCTATATATCATATTGTATTGTATGTATTCCAAAACATGTTATCTTTTTACTGATGCCTTCTGCCATGGGGCCTGCAGTTTGCTAATCATACAATTTAAGGGATTAGATTATTAGACATAAGCAAGCACCAGTGCTGTAGATGTAATTTCAGATTTATTACAATGTAGACAAGATTGTGCTTTTGAAGTAGGTGTAGATGAGTTTTTATTGGCCTAAGTGAACTTTGTAGATGAAACTCCCTTAGATTGGATGGTAGATCAAACGTAGATCAAGGTAGATGAAGTTAGTTCAAAATGTAGACATAGGCATGTCTGGTGTGGACAATATCTGTAGACAAAGCTTCATGTAGACAAACTGCTGTGGCTGTTCATCTACAAAACCCTCATGTAGATCTACATAAAGTCTACTGCAGACGGTTCGTAGATCTACTCTCGTCTACAGTAGACTTAGACTTTCCGTAAGGGTTGGCTTGCTTGCAGGATTGAGGTTGCACAATGTCCACAGAATTGAAAAAATCGCTTGGCATGCAGCCGCATGCCTTCCAAGGTGTTGGTGTGGGCGAAGGTATGAGGATCCAGAAAATGAAGACAATGATTGCCGGTGAAATGAGAGAGCTGGGGAAACTTGGACAACGAAGAATAAGGTCCCCCCACCCGCCATTCATCATAATAATACTGAACCTTCAGGAACAAATCGAAAAAGCATTGGCATTACGCTGGTCAACAGAAATGCAAAAGCAACCATAACGATCGCTACCAATGACTACAAACACCAAATGTCTATCACTGTGTCGACCCAATCTGTATTTGGACGTCCGGAACGTGAATTCATAATAGATGGGTTTTTTACACACGTGGATTCATAAATTTCCATAATAAAGCCTGGCCAAAAATCTATTGGAAGCCGTGATCGAAAGATAAAGGAAACAAATTTCTGGACAACATTTTAACCAACCAACAATAGAGTTTGAACCAATGTACAGGTTCGATTTTTTTGTCTGTAGAACAAGTAATGCAAATGGAAACAAACAAAGTTTTTTGGCCGTAATATTGATTATTATTTACATTTGAATGAACTCTTAATTCTGTTACGTAACAGTTCAACTGCTGTATTGAAAACGGGGTCAATATGGTGGCCATTGCTGTCAGGATCAGTTTGTACATGAGGACATATTTGATGAATAAAACGTTAGAGGGGACATATTGTACTCGGAATGAGATGGAATTATTGCCGCGATCACATGAATTAACTAACAATAACCCTAAAAAGTCTGTGATGTCTTCATTCGCTTGATTTTGTGTCTTAAGTGAACGGAGTTCCACAATTTGGTCAGCTAACTCTATTCCTGGTTCGCAATGTGCTTCTCCCGACACAAAAATAAGCAGTCGGAAATTGTGACAGTGATTTGAAAAAAGTGCAAATTATATTAGTTTAACCTTATTAGTTAGTCAGTGCCGCAATAACGGGGCCTCTGTGTTTTTGTACGTCAATTTTGACGTCATCAGTTTGTGGCTATACCACTTATAAAATGGTGCCAAGAATACCTCTGTGCAAACAAGATTTCAGGTGGAATTGTCACCCTGTAGTTTCATTTTCCTCAGTATGTTGATTTGCTCAGTAGATATTGCCTCCTAAGCCTGTTTCTGTTTTTTTTTTCAATACCAATGCTAGAGTATCTTCATCTCTGCATCAGGAACCTAACGGAAACCGACGAATTCTTTGTCTGCAAGAAAGTTTTTCCGGGTTTATCTTTTGAAACAAACAATGAAAGTAGAGTTTTTGGTGGGTACAGGTGTCCGTCGACATTCCTCACTTCGAGAACGAACTTGCTCATCTAATAATGCAAATTGTATGTTGCCATCATTTCTATTCTATGAGTTATCAAAAGTCCGTAGGGCCAACATATTACGGCGTTGAATGTTCATGGGGAAGGAATTTGTGCCAGTCTCTGTACGCAGAATTCCGACACTAGGTCAGAAAACCGCCCTCTCGGAATATCCTTTAATGAAATTAAACAACTATCCAATATACATTCTCACTTGCATGTTCAATGACAAGGTACCTATAAAAAGGTGGAAATGGCGGAAATTACTAATTAATGACTCACCGAAAGAATGCTGGTCACTAGTACATCAATAGTTTCGAAGCCAAGCTCGTTCAGATATGCTGCTTGTGAGGCTTCCATCAACTCTTCATCAGAGATATCAGAAAAATCTATTACACTTCCTGTGCCATGCTGCCACTATGACACGTTGATCAAAAAGATAATTGTGCTCGTGGCCATGCATTTATACCAGTCCACAGCCTGTATACTGAGCAGGGGTTTCATTAAGAGCCGGCAGCCGGCGAAATTGACCGGTTACTCTCACGATTTCGCCGGCTACTTTTTCGGAAATTTGAACCTTTTTCATAGCTAAAATTGTTTACCTTCTGAAATGATACGCAAAGCTTTCACAAGCTGTGTAATCAAACTTTTTAACGGCTTTTATGTGAAACAAAATTTAGAAGACAAGCGACTACTACGATCGCCTTGTACTATGGTTGAGCACGGTCTTGCGTATACTGCCGCAACAAAAATCGGAATTGCAACGGACGATTCTATTGGCTACCTGAATTGCTGTTTCCTATGTGGTGACTTTATATACGCCAATGAAAACGGACATACTACACATGTAGGCCGGCGTTAGCTCAACTCAAAATGGTCGATGAACAAATGAAGACAGAAGCGATCGCAAGGTCAGGCTTCGCTGTACGATCCTCGTTTTGAAGTGGACCAAGAAACAAGAGAAGGATAATTACGTGGATTTAAACTGTTTTCGAAGGCAATGACCTGATTTTTTTCTCACGAAAAAACTTCCCGATTACAGTTCGAATTTTAGTAAGCCGACGTGCGTTGCACTGCGGTAGGCTTAAATGTGAAGGTATATAACCAGCTGGACGTATGATATGTACTGCTTTTCGGTCTATCGAAGCCAATAAGAATGTCGCCCAGAGTGGTTAAAATACGATCAAACCTCTAAATTCACTTCAAAAACGGTCGCCAGGTTAAATTCAAATGTGAGTTTCTGAACGTACAAATTTTCATATCCTATATCAAGGTTCTTACTTTGCATACCCTTATAGTCAAATAACCTTGAGGGTCTTTGTTTCTATTTGCGAAATATGGTAATGATTGTCAGTTTTTATCATTATTGTTATATAAATTATCCTTTTTACCTCCCCAGTGGTATAAAAGTTCTTCATCTGCAGATTTTCATACCAAACATCATGGTTCTTAATTTTAAGCATAACATTATACATTAAAGGGACATTAGCTGTATCTTTTGACTACTCTGTTTCAATGTATCAACTACAGAATTTACTATAATCCGACCATCATGCCTAATGCCCGGTTTCTTTCTTGCCAACACAGCCTGTATACGTGAAATGACCATTGTTATTGTTGATAAATGTATTCTAGTCCGGACCTGAATACAAAATTTAAACAATAACAATGCAGATTAAATTCATATACGGTATATTTATGAGCTAAATATTAGGAATTTCTTCATGGTTCAGGGATTTAAACCAGAAACTGCAGATGATACACAGAACAAACAAAATTTAAAAAATGACCAAAGTTACAGCTAATGGATCTTTAAGGAAAAGTTTCTCATTAACTGTGCTTAAAATGTGTTTCATCCAGGATGGCATCAACAAGGGGGATTTTCCCCCTTTACCAGAAAATTTCGGGGGCATTTCACCAGTTCATGTGTTCTACTTGTACCTCTAAGGTGTGACTGGCACCATTTCATGGAAGGGGAGTGGTCCCCTTGACAAATTAATTGGGGGTGCCAACATTTCAACAGAGGGGGAATCCCCTATCCCCCTGTCTAGATGTAACACTGTATAATATCATCTACATATCAAATTTATATCATTTATATCAATTGTGAATCATTATAGTTTACCTCCTAAAAGCATAGAGGCTCTAAAGACTTGTTTTCTTTGTTCAAAATATCGTCAACATTACCACATTTTATCATTTTTTATTATGAATTATCATATTTAGGCCTAATCTCCCTGGAAAATAGCTGTTATGATATGAACATAAATTGCCCTGAAACACTGCTGACAATTCTCCTGAAAATACTAGAAATTCAAGTGACTGCGAGCTGTAAAAAGTGAATTTTAGCTTTTTTTCAAGGGTTCCGGCCTTAGGCCGGGAGGGGGAACACCCCCAGGACCCTCCCCCAACGACGACCACTTTGTGGCCATGGCAGCTGCAAGCCGCCTACTTTTCCATTCTGGCCCCCTTCTTCAAAACTTAATGAAACCCCTGCCTTCCATGAAATGGTGCCAGTCACACCTTAGAGGTACAAGTAGAACAGCATGAACTGGTGAAATACCCCCGAAATTTTCTGGTAAAGGGGGAAAATCCCCCTTGTTGATGCCATCCTGGATGAAACACATTTTAAGCACAGTTAATGAGAAACTTTTCATTAAAGATCCATTAGCTGTAACTTTGGTCATTTTTTAAATTTTTTTGTTCTGTGTATCATCTGCAGTTTCTGGTTTAAATCCCTGAACCATGAAGAAATTCCTAATATTTAGCTCATAAATATACCGTATATGAATTTAATCTGCATTGTTATTG
This sequence comes from Ptychodera flava, assembly GCF_041260155.1. NCBI lineage: Eukaryota > Metazoa > Hemichordata > Enteropneusta > Ptychoderidae > Ptychodera > Ptychodera flava. The sequence goes on from NW_027248351.1 coordinate 2,518,593, forward strand.
TTTAAATTTTGTATTCAGGTCCGGACTAGAATACATTTATCAACAATAACAATGGTCATTTCACGTATACAGGCTGTGTTGGCAAGAAAGAAACCGGGCATTAGGCATGATGGTCGGATTATAGTAAATTCTGTAGTTGATACATTAAAACAGAGTAGTGAAAAATTTAGTCAAAAGATACAGCTAATGTCCCTTTAATGTATAATGTTATGCTTAAAATTAAGAACCATGATGTTTGGTATGAAAATCTGCAGATGAAGAACTTTTATACCACTTGGGAGGTAAAAAGGATAATTTGTATAACAATAATGATAAAAACTGACAATCATTACCATATTTCGCAAATAGAAACAAAGACCCTCAAGGTTATTTGACTATAAGGGTATGCAAAGTAAGAACCTTGATATAGGATATGAAAATTTGTACGTTCAGAAACTCACATTTGGATTTAACCTGACGACCGTTTTTGAAGTGAATTTAGAGGTCTTATCGTATTTTAACCACTCTGGGCGACATTCTTATTGGCTTCGATAGACCGAAAAGCAGTACATATCATACGTCCAGCTGGTTATATACCTTCACATTTAAGCCTACCGCAGTGCAACGCACGTCGGCTTACTAAAATTCGAACTGTAATCGGGAAGTTTTTTCGTGAGAAAAAAATCAGGTCATTGCCTTCGAAAACAGTTTAAATCCACGTAATTATCCTTCTCTTGTTTCTTGGTCCACTTCAAACCGAGGATCGTACAGCGAAGCCTGACCTTGCGATCGCTTCCGTCTTCATTTGTTCATCGACCATTTTGAGTTGAGCTAACGCCGGCCTACATGTGTAGTATGTCCGTTTTCATTGGCGTATATAAAAGTCACCACATAGGAAACAGCAATTCAGGTAGCCAATAGAATCATCCGTTGCAATTCCGATTTTTGTTGCGGCAGTATACGCAGGGGGAACACCCCAAGGACCCTCCCCCAACAACGACCACTTTGTGGTCATGGCAGCTGCAAGCCGCCTACTTTTCCATTCTGGCCCCCTTCTTCAAAACTTAATGAGACCCCTGAATACTGGTAAAACATGCACAGCCAATATATATAATATATATATATATATATATATATATATATATATATATATATATATATATATATATATATATATATATATATACCATATATATGCAAAACGTTGAATAATCAATACTTCTGCAAGTAAAATCATACCATTTTGAAAGTTAGGCCGATATCAAGCGGTTCGTTTTGGCATAAAAGATTTTCGGACACTGTATGGTCGTTTAAGGGATGTTTACATGTAGACGGGCTTGCACCACTCACCCATTGTGTATGTCAGATATCATATGACTACCTCGGCAATGTCCATAAATCAACCGAGGAAGAAGTCCGATGTTGATATCATGGACATCCTATTAGGTATAAATGTCGTATCGCCTCGGTAGTCATACGATATTCATACCTAATATGAGTTCTGCAGTTTGTTTATTGATAACCTCTTTCTAGGAACAGTGTCCCTTGATGCTATGTATTGCTGTGCACAATGGCAGCTCTAATGACGTGACATAGGTATTTTCAGGTGTCGAGATACAACTTATTATTAAAGATCCATTAGCTGTAACTTTGGTCATTATTAAAATTTGTTTGTTCTTTGTATCATCTGCAGTCGATATTTTGCTGAGTGTTGCTTTGAATGTTTTTCATGTCATTTCTCGTCGTCATAGGTGCTGCTCTGGTTGCCAGTAGAATCCTTCGAGCTTTATCTGTTTATGCCATGGAAAGAAAAGAACTCACATTGTACTCTGACCTTTTACAACATGCGAAGTAAGTTACCATTGAAGTATACTTAATAACAATTTTCGAATCAAGATAGAGTCAACGATTACACCACATGAGGAATTACCCTTAAATTATGATCCTTTTTATATGACAATACTGCAACCTACTCTCACCACCTCAAGTGAGTTTCAACATCTGGCTATCGGCGTGTTGGAGAGTTTTTATGAGACTGACAGACAAAGATGTGAGCTGGCTTTAGTGCGCACTCTACCTGCGTGGGGAAATACAACTTGTTTATCGACTGCTTATTCGGCCAACAACATGAAGTTTATTGCACATGATTGTAGCCAGAGTAAACTTCAGAGTGTCTGGAATGGAAACTTGTCCATCTCTTTAACCAAGCAATGGATTGGTGTAGGTACACTTTTTTAGTTCGGCAATACATTTCTCATATTATCATAAATGGAAAGTCATCCTCATATTCTCGCCTCTTCAATGAAAATGTTCATATTGTGAAGCATTACTTTTCAATGACAAAACTAACATTTCTTACGAAGTTGAAAATAAATCATTCTTGATGTAACTCGCTTGTTATTGATTTTAATCATATACGGAGAATGAGTCTCTTCCCGTTAATGATTTTCAATTCAAATCGAGACTGGTAAAGATTTGGCGTGAAAATCTTGTTCCTCTCCTTTCTTGTTCTTTTATCTAGTTTTTTGTTGGGACAATTTTACCATTCGTTCCAGTCATGTTACGTCGTAACGATGGCCGTGAGAAAATAACCAAAGTGGATGATAGAGCATTCAAAAAGGACAATATCTTCACATCGATGATAGATTATTACCAATCGATGATAGATTATTACCAAGCACCAATCACCAAACTTGTGTATAATTTGGTAAGCATACAGTTGCTTCTATACGTTTATTTAAACGATTTAAACGATTAAAATAGTTCAATTGAACGACAACGAAGTTCACAAGAAATAATTGAATAATTGTATTTTTAATTAATGACAATCAATCCAGCATCGATTTTTAAGTTCAAGTAGCTTCGTTTTTTTCTTGCATTTCTGGTATTTTCAACAGCTTTGGAAAAACCGGTTGAAATTTACACTTTAAAATTTATGTTAAAGTATTTTGTAAGATTTTTTGCATAATTTTGAAACTTGGCAAATCTCTTCTAAGCCGTGACACACATAAGTAGTAAGATTTATATGTTATCTTTGATTAATAATTTTTACCTTTATCTGAAAATAGCTACAGGGAGGGAGGGAAATCTCCCTCCCTGTAGCCCCTACCGCACATCCATAGCAACGGTCATTGACACATATGTGGATTGCGCAAGCAAGCGTTTGCAGTGAGTCATAGACCAGTAACTTTGATTGTGCAAGTAAGGGTGACCTGTATATGACCTTGCATGGTATTGCAACATTCTCATGTACAAGTATTGCAACAGAGACCATTGGTCCTCATTTTCCACACTACCCCTACGGAGTTACATTCGGGAGTCAACTTTCATTTCATGTGCTCTCCCTACGGAGTCTAAAATAGTATAGACTTTAATCTACTGTTCTCGACGGTTACCATTGCATTGCCGATAATATAAACATGATAAAAAATTTTATCATCGTGAGCATCGTTGCCCTTCACTGATGTATCTTTTTTTCTTATTTCAAGTTGTATAATTGTTAATTACTCTTAATGCATTTCCATGAAATTCAATATCTTTAAAACTACACAGATCAATAAACAAACAGAATTTATTCTTCAAATAATCGACTTCATCCATATCAATTTCACACCAATCTTTATCTTCCGCAAAATACCGTCGTGTTTCTGTCCAAAATGCCTTGGTATCATCTTCTGTGCGTAAATTCTATTTGCAATCACTACGGCCCAAAAGTATGCCTTAGTGTACGGTATTCCGCGAAGCATAATTTCTATCTAACAGCGCTTTCAGCCGGTCGCTATTGACAACTGCAAACATTGTATCAATTTATTTTCATAGATTATCGATCGAAAATCTGCTTGGGTGCCGCTTGTGCCAGGCGCTCATATGTTGAGGTCACGTCATAAACATTTCCACAAATACCCGTATATTGACTTATACACTTTAACATCAAGGTATCCGTTGGTTTCCTGTACTGAAAGTAAATCGATAACACTTTTGTTTCAGTTTTGGTGGTACTTTTACGTACGTTTCAGCACATTTTGGCGCACTTCAGCGTAGTTTGGCGCCATTGTGAACGGGGAACTACACGTGAGTGAGCAAGACAACAATGTATAAATTTTGGACAAAAGAATATCGATCGATGTCGTTCACTGCTTGATTACAGTGGAGACTCTACGCCCGTTCGCCTCTGTTCTGTGTTAGTTTTGCAGTTTACTGGAATATTCATAGTGGATATGTATAGTTAATCGAACGAGTAGGTGAGCTGTTACAATTGTAATCACCACACTTATGGTCAGGAACTTGTAAACATCACATCGGCTGAGTGATGTTTACAAGTTCCTGACCATAAGTGTGGTGACTACAACTGTAACAGCTCACCTACGAGGTGCGATTAACGACTTATACCACGAAAAACAGGCCAATCATCTCTAAAATTTGAAAATTACTACCAATAAATTGTCGACTTTTCATTTGAACCCCATCAATAGAATGGAGCGACCCATCGTACGTCGAAAGGTTCACAGAGGTCATTATGCACCTGGCATGCGAGTTTGGGAGAATGACCTATCCTAGACAAGTAGGACAAGGGCTCTGGTCAACTGCAAATCTGCATTTGAATAAGGGCTACAGAGTGGTATAATACACCTATGTTGAATGAAACTGTTTTAGTCTGATTGGTTAAATAAAGTGGCTTGCCTTATTCTGTCGTATTGGCTATGGCTAGGGAGAAGGCATTCAATCTGTAGATGCATGTGATTGCCTCTTGGATGCATCAGGCTTTCTATGCCATTTTGGTGTTTTTGACTAGTCAAGATGGATCTTGTCAACTTGTCTGATCTGATTACCCTAGAGACTTCCTAGAGGTCCGTGGACGGCCATGTAAAAACAACCAAAGTGGATTTTACGCGGGCAAACTGCCCTATAAAAGCAGCCGCTACTACAGAGATCATCCAATCCACGATGTGTAGTTCAACTTATAAAAAGAACTTTGCGATGATACTGCCGACAGGACCGTACTACCGACGACCCTTGCCAAGGGGTAATCAAGTTCTCCTACCAGAAGTAGGCGTCTTTACGTGAAGCAAATGTGCGAGATGGCTTGGATAGAAGGCCATCACACTGGGCATTCTGGCAAGGTAATTTATTCTTTTACTAAGATATTTATACAATCATAAAACGAATTCTGTAAAGTTATAAAATTAAATTCATTGATCAAAATATTTTGTTGTGTGTGGCAATATCACAGAATTTCTTTCCATTACTCCATAAACGTATTAATAAAAAGGCTGTACTTATTTCCATGCTATTTGTGACATATGTTTTGTGTTTGATAATTTCAGGTGAATGTGGCAACATCTTTGTACTATCAGGGATTCGATGAGCAGCTTATCAAAGAACAAACAGGTCACAGATCAGATGACGGTTTACGCGCCTCAAATGTTTGTCGATCTCACTACAAAAGCATGTGTCGAATACATCTACCATGTTCGTCTAGTGTTAAATCAGAGGAGGCTGTAAGTAAACCAGTTTCTTAAGTTGCTACGAAACAACATGACAAAACAGACAGGATTGATCTAACCCAAGAAGATAGATCTTCATCAACAAATCATGTTGCTCATATTGTATGGTTCAAAAAAAGTTAAAATTGAATTATAAAATGTGATGTTATAACATATCAGTTGAAAAATTGTCTTTATTGTGTTATTGAATGTGTGTGAATGCTTTAGGCATCTCGACTGGACCTATTGCTCTCACGCAAATTAGTAATCGTTCACACCTTTTTTTCATATTCAAATGAGTAATCACTATTATTACATATGTACCAGTGTTCACTTGCATCGAAGCGCGCGCGTACTACCGGTATTTGCACTGCAGTGCAAATACCAAAAACATTATTCCATACCTGCATGCAAATGAATAGAACAGCGCGTGATCCTTGTCTTACAATGTGTGTCGCGTCAACTATTTAAAATGTGTTTGCTTGTGTTTTTAGTTCCTTTGTTTTCTCGATAAAATAAACAGGGGGAAACATATGTAATAATAACAGAACCCCATGGCGAGCGAGCAAGCTTGCCGTACCAGGGGTATTTGCACTCGTGTTTGCGTTGAATCTGGCTGTCCTTTCACTCGCTGCGCTCGTGAAAGCACGACCGCCGGATCCCCCGCAAACACTCGTGCAAATACCGCTGGTACGGCGCGCTTGCACTCTCTCGCCATGGGGTTCTGTCACACACTTTTATTGATATGATAATGATTTTATTTCATTAAAGTGTGGTGATTACTTATTTACATATGAATAAAAGTGTGACTGATTACTAATTTGCATGAGAACAATAGGTGGCAGTTGATAAATGGATGGCAAGAACAATAGGTCACATTACCTGGAGTGGTATAATCCTCAAAATTTGGCATAAATTACAACAACCTGACAGGTATTTTAGTCCAGTCAATCTACGAGATTTTGGCACCTAACCCACCACAAATTGCAACAGAATTTTTTTCTTCAGAATGCATTTTAATGAGGTACCCAAAACAACATATTAAAAGTTTACTCGAATCCACCTTGGGGAAATATGTTTAATTTGCATAAATCAAATATGGCGGCCAACCATTCAACAAATTAACACAATTGGCTATATATCACATATTAAACAAGCTATTTCAGTTATTTCAAAGTCTGACACTAGTTATTTGGCTCAGGGAATCATTTTGGGGGTATAATTTTTCATATAGGCACCTCGTTAATTTGCATAATTCCAATATGGCGGCCAACATTCCTACAAAATACATTTTCGGTCATATACCACGTACTAAAGCTATTTCAGTGATTTTAAAGTTAAAAGTATATTTCTTAGGCATGGACAAACGATTTTCGAGATGCCATAATTTGCATAGGTAATTCGTTAATTTGCATAATTCCAATATGGTGGCCAACATACCTACAAAGGACATTTTCTGTCATATACCACGTATTAACCCTTTTGGCGCCAAAGTCTATTTTTGTCAACTTTATAAAATGTACCACAGTCAATTTTTCTGCTTTTTGCCAAAATTTTGATAAAAATATGTAGCTGCTGAAAAATGATATCCATTTGGTCCAAAATTATGACAAAACCGTACAGAAAAGTTTACAGAAATTGGTACAATATTGCATTAAAATTTTGGTGTAACAAATTGCAGCATTCAAAGGGTAAACAAGCCATTTCTGTGATTTCGAAGTTAAAAGTGTATATCTTTGGCATGGACAAACAATTTTCGAGATGCAATGATTTGCTTAGGTACTTCGTTAATTTGCATAACTCCAATAGGGTTGCCAACATACCTACAAAAGACATTTTCTTTCATATACCATGAATAAACCCTTTGGGCGCCAAAGTCTATTTTTGTCAACTTTATAAAATGTACCACAGTCAATCTTTCTGCTTTTTGCCAAAATTTGATAAAAATCTATCCATTTGGTCCAAAATTATGAAAAAACGTACAGAAATGTTAACAGAAATTGGTAAAAATATCGCATTAAAATTTTTGTGTAAAAAATTACAGCAGTCAAAGGGTTAAACAAGCTATTTCTATGATTTCAAAGTTAAAAGTATATTTCTTTGGCATGGTCAAATGATGTTTGAGGTGCAATGATTTGCGTTGTCACTTCGTTAATTTGCATAAATCCAATACAAAAGAAATTTTCTGTCATAAAATGTATTGAACAATCTATTTCAGCCATTTTGAAGTTTAATTATATTTCTTGAGCATGAAGAAACACCTTTTGTGGTTCAATGTTTTTAATTTTCTGATGATTTTCAGAAATTAAATATGGCAGCCAAATTAATGCCCAAATAGCTTCTAATATAAATAAGGTTATGGTAGAGTTTTTAGGAATAGGAATATCAAGAAAGAACTGTCAAGAGGGCACTGCACCCAACGCACTGTATTTTGCAAATATTCTTCCAATTTTTATTAATTTGTTAACCCAAGATTAAAAATTGGTTAGGTTCACCTTTTAGCTTGGCAAGCAGTCGTAAGTTGCATGATATAGAAGGGATAATGTGTGCAAATGTATGCAAATCACCCGAATTCCTGCTTCCCTTTTATCCGAATTTCAAGATTTCCAAAGAATATAACTCTGGCTGGGTCATATTTTCTGAAATTTTCGCATTATGTTTTTAAATGCTATATAACAAAACAACTATTTTGTTCTGCAATAAAATTCTTACATTTTGAATTACAGGCATTTTTATTTTGCTAACCATGATTTAAGCACTTTTTTGAGTGTCAGTCGTTCAGCCCATGCTGTTTTAGAATGAGGATATACTCTTGTTTCAAGTGAAATATTACATTTCACAAAATAGTTTGTAAGGGTTTCCTTGTCATCTTAGATGAGCAATATTCCTTCGAAAAAAACTGTGTTGGCAACGTGCAGCTCCACATTAAGTTCTTGAACATTTATTTTTAAAAATGTAGAAAATATACAATAAATTTACATACAATAACGATCCATTTACGAATAAAGGTTATTTTAATAGGTGTCTGTGATACCTGAATTCGTTAAAATACCCCATAAATATATTGTATTTTGAAAAGAATGTTAAAGCAAATTTGGTAGACCTACATATATGACTTCCGAACGGATTAAAATACGTATATGTTGATGTGCGTTTACTATCGAGTTGTAAGAAAGTCATGCAATTTTAATTATTTGTGATTTTTCTAAATATGACATCTAATAATAATCTCTTTCTGAATATAACATTGAATTCATCTGTGTACGGCATTATTTGTGATTTTTATAGGTGCTTTATACTCTACAGTGTTAAAACATGTAATCTTTAATGTTTACTGTTTTAAAAAAGTCGTGGACAAAATCTTTAGTTTCTAATTTAGACTGAACCCCTTCCCCTTATGGACGAGTGCACCTTTGGTACATCCCCCTAGATGATAGGCAAGAAGTCATCACATATAACAGCAAAAATACAATAAACAGAACAAAGATAATAACAACGCAAAAAATAAAATGATGTGACCAAAAATAACACATGCCACAATACAGACAAATTAAAACTTAGCGCTGATGCAAACAATGTCAGATTCTTAAAAATTTGGTCAACACACAAACTCACAAAAATTGAAAATTGCATTCTTAGCAAAGACTTAAAATTAATTCAAACAACTCATTAGCCCAACAGAATCCAACTGTTACACGATACAAACATGTACATCTGAAAAATGACACTTGGAAAAATGATTCAAGATGTACTTCTTTGTATTGTGTAATAGTTGGATTCTGTGTTTGGATTAATTGTAAGTCTTTGCTAAAGCATGCAGTTTTCAGATTTTTTGAGTTTGTGTGTCCAGAAAGTTTTTATGAATCTGACATTGTTTGTAATAGTGCTAAGTTTCAATTTGTGTGTATTACGACACTTTTTATTTCGGTTATATCATTTTTTCTGTTTTTTAGCTTTCTTGTGTCTATTGTATTTTGCTGCTATGTGTGATGACTTCTTGCCTATCATCTAAGGGATCTTATAAAGATGCACCCATCCATAAGAAGGGGGTTCAGTCTAAATTAAAAACTAAAGATTTTGAACACCCCCTTTTTTAACAGTAAACATTACAGATTACATGCTTTGACACTGTAGAGTATTAAACACCCTTACAAATTACGAAAATGCCACACACAGATGAATTCAATGTTATATTTAAAAAGAGAATATATCATTCAGAAGACTACCATTCATTAACATTAACAGTCGTCGTATGCAGAAAAATCAAACAATTTTAAAAATGAATGTCCAAGGACTTAACAGTTTCTTCTTGATAGTTTCCTAGTGCTAAAAACTATACCAAAACCGTTATTTATATTAGAAGCTATTAAGCCATGGGTCATTAATATGGCAGCCATATTTAATTTATGCAAATTATCAAAGGGCCTTTGTAAAAATTGAGCCACTAAAAGTGTTTCTTCATACCAAAGAAAAATATTAAAACTTTAAAATCAAAGAAATAGCTTGTTTAATGCGTGGTGTATGACCGACAATGTCCTTTGTAGGAATGTTGGCCACCATATTGGATTTATGCAAATTAACAAATTGCCTATGCAAATCATAGCATCTCGAAAATCGTTTGTCCATGCCAAAGAAATATACTTTTAACTTTAAAATCACTGAAATAGTTTGTTTAATTCGTGGTATATGACCGAAAATGTCTTTTGTGGGAATGTTGGCCGCCATATTGGAATTATGCAAATTAATAAAGTACCTATAAGGAACATTATACCTCCAAAATAATTCCCTTGGCCAAATTACTAGTGTCAGACTTTGAAATCACTGAAATAGCTTGTTTAACATGTGATTTATAGCAAATTATATTATTTTGTTGGATGGTTGGCCGCCATATTTGATTTATGCAAATTAGACATATTTCCCCAAGGTGGATTCGAGTAAACTTTTAATATGTTGTTCTGGGTACCTCTCTAAAATGCATTCCGAAGAAAAAAATTCTGTTGCAATTTGTGGTGGGTCTAACCCTATTTTGACTGGACTATTTAGTCTGTACAATTTAAGGGACGCTAACCGATTAAAATGTGTCAATATAAGACACTGATTCTGCACATGCAAACGCCGTAAGATCGCCATTTTATTGAAGGCAAGAGCAAAAAATTCAGCGATCTGAAAACAAAATGCAACTAAAAGAAGTTTTGTCGAGAAATTCAAATAACTAAAACCATAGGAATTTTGTATATCAATCAAAGAAACACCATGCCACGTTTCACTAGCATTGGGTCAGAATTGTACACGAGAATTGTACGGTCTGTTCAGTACATTAAACGCCATTGTTTTCTATGGGAAATGGAGCTGATTGGACATACTGGTATCTTAAAATGGAAAATACATCTGGAAAAAACCGTTGGTTTAAACTTTTCATTTCGCTGTTATTTTTTATAACATTTGGTATGACACATATCATGAAGGGTAACTAAAACTCTATGGCTTTATTCTTGTGAGTTTCCCTCTTATTTTTATGAAATAACGAGTTGAAGATCGTTTTGCCGTTGACTGTGTTTTTACTTAATTTTGCATATGACTGTTATCACTTACGTAATTTTAGAATCCCATGTGAATTCTTCCCAAATATTATAATTGTAAGGGCAGCATATACGGGAAATAGGACAGTATACTCTTTCATCAATATTTAGCTGTGCAGCAATGAAATACAGCGACATTTTCAACATGACATGAGAGGTGAAATTGACTCTCTGAACGCGTACTCCACGTAAACGTCGGGACGCTATTACCATACAAATGGGGCGCCTGTGGGCCGTAGTGAATGCCCTCGATTGTTACAGAAACTGATTCAATGTTCGGATTCGTGAAAAGTTTGCTATTCAGTTCTGAATGTTTCTGATCTTTATTGAAGAGTATTAATATACCTCTCATGATACAACGTGGCACATTAACATTTTCATTGATAATGGTGTCTGATTCATTAAATTGGATTGTTCAAAAGTTGTCCATATATTCGTAGAGAAAACTTTTACCATTATTGAAATACCCTACATTGTCTCTCGCGAGGGTGTCATCCTTGAGTATTTCATATGCCATCTGCATGTTTGCCAATTTGTAATTGGCTGTAGTAAGATGATTATTGACAAGTAATTGGGAAGCTGCAGGGGCAAGTGTAATTTCCCATTCCATTAGGCTACCTAACGCCGCTGGACATGTAACTCCATGACCCGTTATGAAGGGATGAGTCAGACGAATAGCATATTTTGTTTTATATGCATCAAAAAGTAAATTATCATCATTGACAGCGGCATCTGCATCAGCCTCACCGCTTCTTAATTTTCTCAGATTTTCGTTCTGAATTCATAAAGTGTCATGTTTGTTCTCTCCTTTTTATGTTTGTAGAGATCACGATAGCATTCAATAAAGTTATAGTTATCCAAGTATCTGCCCTCAAATTTGAGGACCATACGCTCGATTATATTTTTTGCAACATTTTGAACTACTCGGTTATTTTCATGCCCCTCTATCATGAGATCAAAAACCAGATCGAAAGTATCCAGAACTAAAACTAATCCGCTTTCGAACTTTGGACAACGTATGTAAAGCTTCTCGCCTGGATGTGCCTGACTTGGATTATGAGTAACCACATGATGGGTCCTTTCTGCCTTTGTTCCCTGTGGTTTCGGCTGCTGAAAGTCGGTAACAATGATCTATCGTATGGCATTTTGTTTTCGTGTATTGTATATAGTAACTCAGAAGAAAAAAATTCACAGTCAAAGAAAAAAAATCACATCTTCACATAAATATTTCTATCTGACTGAAATATAAAGCGATTACCTGTGTCGCGAATAAGTCGAAGGACCAAATATTCTTGGAGATGATGAACCTCCTGGTCATCCTTAAACTCCTGAAAGACGTTTATGAATTAATAATAATAATAATAATAATAATTTATTGTTTAAAGACCACTACACGCCATTGTCTCAGTGGTCTGTACATTACAGAAAATTACTGGAAGAACTAAAATAAACGCAGAAAATACAAAATAAGTCACAGAGGAAAGAGTGTAATTAATAAACAATCGATAAAATCAAGCAAGCTAAAATCTAGACTAAAGGATCCTAGCTAAAAACAGCAAAGAAAGTAGTTTAAAAAATTTCACTAAAAATGATAAAAAAAATAAATAAATATATAACATGCAGGTAAAAATTATATCCAAGTCAACAGTAGCATTGACGAAAAATAATGGTTTTAAGAGACTTCTTAAAAGAGCGAATTTCTTTATCATCCTAAGTTCGGGTGGCAAACTATTCCACAGTTTAGGGGCATACACGCTAAAAGCTCTGTCACCATATGTTCTAGAAAGTTGTTTCCCGTGATCTTTGACAGAAAAGGGATTCAATCTTACACCGACACTCCTTCTGGTATTATGTACTGGGATATCATTGTACTAGTTCTGATAAGTAATTTGGAACGAATTCATCTTGATGGACAATTTTAAAAACCAAACAAAGAATTTTAAAACCACCGACACTCCTTCTGGTATTATGTACTGGGATATCAATTGTTACTAGTTCTGATAAGTAATTTGGAACGAATTCATCTTGATGGACAATTTTAAAAACCAAACAAAGAATTTTAAAACGGATTCGTTCCTCTACTGGGAGCCAATGTAACTCCTTGAGTATAGATGTCATAACAATGTGACGGCCCATCTTCCGTCCAGTTACCAAACGAGCAGCAGAGTTCTGAATGTGTAGACGCTCAAAGAAGTTACTCTTTTGGCATTCCTTGATGAGAGCTAATATGTTATGATATAGATTATTATCTTTGAGTTTCACACCTGGATATACTCGAAGCATATGACGATTTACCCGCCTGAGTTTACACCATTCCAATTTAACAGAGAAACCAAAGAGGTCTTTATTTTTAGAAAGAAACGTTGCAGTATTCTTTTCGCAAACATGCCTCCATATATCAATACATAATTTTATTTATTATTTCTAATGTAGAACCTGTCAAAATATCCATAGCTGTTCTCCAATGAATCCTGCTGTTTTTAATAGAAAACTGACAAGGGAGCCATTAAACCAGGTATTGCAGCAGCACTTTTTGCAGCCAGGGTTTTTAAGCATTCGCCAAACTGTTTTAAAATTTCCTTTGCTTTTCTGTATATTTTGGGCGGGCCTGAGCCAATTTCTGGCCTATTATTTCCTGAGCCGCCAGTTCCAGCTGACAATCCCCCTTTCGTCACAGCCAAGACTATTCTTGTTAATGTCATTGCAAGGGTAGTCAGTATGCAGCGATTGTTATACCATTATGTTTAAACAACTCTGTCAGCTTCAGCCTGAGTGACAATTCTTGATCGAAAATTACATCACTAAGAGACCTAGTTGGCGCTAGTCTTTCAAGTAACTCATTGATATAATAAGTTTCACTTTTAATTCGATCCTCAACTTTATCTTTTCTTCTTCTGAGTTCAGCTAGTAGTTTTTCAGCTTTTTTGCTTCCTTGTCAGTTTCAGGAATTTTCTTTAACTGTTTTCTAACTTCTCTTTCCTGTCGCTGAATTCTAACTATTTCACTCTTAAGCTCGCCAAGATACATATTCGCAATTCTTAATTCATCATTAATAGCTTTATATTCGGGTTTAGATTATTCCATTTATCAATCTTATTTTCAAAAGCTTGTATTTTATGTGCATTACCACTAGCATCACGCTGTAAGAGTGTCAGTTCACCTTTGTGTATACCCATGTCGTCTGGTATCATCTTCTCGGCCAGTATTCTATCGTTTATGACATCTTCAGAACGCTATGTAGAACTCACGTATCCGGGCTCTGCGCTAGAGCGATATTCGACTCCACTCCATGTGTATACTTTATTTATAAATTCATAAGATCCCAGACTTTTTTAATGAGGAGGGCTCTAAAAATCCACGTCCTATTTTTGACAGCCTGGGGTTTTTATAATACAGCTTAGCATTCAAAATTAATTCACTTCTGTGAGCTAGCGCGTGAGCTAGCCTGGAAAGGGTCGGTTTCATCATATAAGTATGTTTCAGTAACATCAGCATCATCATCCAAATTAGTATTAAATTCATCGAAATCCTGGAGTGGTATATCTTCTCCCCCTTCTGCTATATTGTGTCTCTGTATTACTTCAATTATTTTTTATCATCCCTTACAGTAAAAAAATGCACATCTCAGTTGTTGAAAGTGTTGAACAATTGGCCGACTATATCGAAAGAACTAGCGCTGCGTATCACCGCAGTTATAAATTAATGGGCCAAATTGATATGGCTCTTAATGTGACTAAGGGAATTTTTGTAAGTTCTGCTGTCATAGCAGCCATTCCAGCAGTTCCAGTACTGTTAGCCTTAACTCCTATACCAGGTGTTATCGTTGATGTAATACAAGGGAAAACGGGTGTAGCAAAGAGGCGGGAGAAGTATAAACATTACTATGTTCAATATAAACAATTGCTTACACAAATACAAGAAAAAACCACAACAACAGAAAACGCCTCGGACCTTATTAGGGCCATATTTCATCAGGCATTAGAAATACAAAAACAAGAAGTATTTAGTCCCCCTCTCGAGCGTTCTATGAAGCTTTACGCTCTAAATAGTTATAAAAGTTAAGTGGCTCCATCCTATCGGCCATGTTTCTGCTAGCCATTCTTTTGTGTCCAGATTATGTAACTGTACACATTTAATGTCATTTGGCGCCATCATGATTTTACTACACTTTTCACTCCTAATCTCACCAGCTTTCCGTACAAACTGTACGAATTGTGCCTGCTCGGTCTCCTTCCTTCGGAATGCACCAGTTACAAACAGATCCTTATAGTCTTCAAAATTTAGATGTTTACTAAGACAGACATCTTTTCCCCTTATTTTTTTTTTCGTCTCCGAAGTTGGAGTCCAAAAAGCATACACTTTCGAGCGAATGCCTACAAAATCAAGAATAGGTTCTCCATTCAATTCATCTGTAAATTTGCATATCACCCTTTTATTTATCTTTGGGATATCGGGACCACCCATCCCACATATATCGACTTCTCACCATTCTTTTCCACATCTTCTCGGACTTATAATGTCATTGAAAGTTATGTCTGGAGAAGGAAGAGGAACACCGTATATGAAACTATCAGTATCCATGTAGGCTAATCGTATTCCAGGGAATTGCTCCCGAAAGTAATTGTAATGCGTCTCATACATATGCAGCTTAGAAAGTTCAAGTACTGTCGCGCCAATGAAAACTGGCTTTACATATCGATGTTCATCCGTTTTAGTTCCAGTAGGGCACTGTCGCAGGAATCACCATCCTCTTCACTAGTTATGAGAGTTATATGTTTCATCTTTGGATTATACTTCTGAATTTTTTTACGACCGGACATCTTCTATTGTCTTGCCAAACATTGCATTATTCATCAGTTTATAGAGAAATTCTTTTAAAAGTCAGTCTCTCCCTTTGCCCTCATTTATAGTGTTAAAGTCGATATATTCCGCGAGACACAGCGCCTCTTCAAAGGCAAGCCCCCGATGAATCTTTTTCAGCCACATCCCCATTTGAAGATAGAATTCAAGTAACTTGTAATGTAAGACGTACAGCTCTCTGTCCATCAGATTGTAATCAGTAGACTGCCCTGGTATTGAAACTCATAGTGGTGCAGCGCGAGAGGTAGATCGAAATATTCTTCATGTAATTCGGACGGATATTCTAGGTCGGCCGGATATTCTAGGTCTACTTCAAGAAAACAGGGTGGGAATCTGTCTGCTTTGCCGACAGGCAAATCAGCTGTTCGAGTAAACCATTCTTCCGTTGTCATCCAATGCAATCCCCCATAGGCATTGACTTGCTCATTGCCCAGCCATAAAGATTGTTAGCTTCAAGATATTTTATTTCGGACAATGGTCTCTCCAGATCCCAGTTCCCACCTATCTCATCTGTCGCATAAGCTGGATGATTTGTCTGTAAGTAATGAATATTACACTGGCTGATACCACCTCGAATTCCCCTCTGAATGAAATTCATCTGCACAGCATCCCGTATGAGTTTAAACTTATTGCCCTTGTGAAATAGCATAGCATCCCGTGTCAGGCAGGGTGCCGACATATAGTGTGCCAGGTCTTACTTATATATGTCTAAACATGTGTTGCAGAAATTTTCGAATATATTCGCAAGAAGGAGAACGTCAGTCTCACTATAGAATTCCATATAATCCTGAATAGTCCGGCACCCAACTTTGTCCCATACTCGCTATGCATGTTCATATTTGGATTCCAAAATCCCTTCTTCAGCCACTTCGCTATGACATTTTTTTCTCTCTGGAAGACTCCCTTCTTCCAATCGCTCGGGATAATCTAAATATTCGTACGGGAAGAAACCCTTTGCATGCTGAATCTCCGGAAGCTAAAGTGGTACCGCCGCCCATCCATCCTCTGGCACAGTCTTTGCCAACTTTGCGAGTGATCCAGACTTTAGTTGGGCACTGTCCATAAACTTAATTGAAAAGAAACGTTTCACTGTCTCCCTTTTCTTATTCGGCCACTCTCCACCAACAACAATTGTACCACTAAAAATAAATGTTTTCATAAGACACATAATTCCGCCATTGCCCGTCTTAGCTATGACTTTGGGCTCTGGGCCGGCACCCTAATCTAGTTCATATAACTTATTCAAAATAAAAGAACCATCATATGCCTTGAGGTTGTGAAAGTAGAAAGGAATGGTTCTCAACGGGCGGCACTTTTCACATTAAAAAGTTTCATCCTTCGCAATTCGGTGTGTGGCACGAGTGCCATAAGCAATACATTCTGGATTCCTGTATATGGCAGGATCTTTCATCTTTATGACTTTCCAATAGTATGATTTCGAATAGATCTCAGCCTTTTCTTCATATCCTTTAGAAATTCTGTAACACAGTCTGGGCCCGTGGTTGTTCTTTTATGGTAAATTTTTGGCTGGCTGTCAGGCAGCGGTGGCCATCGCTCAATCATAACATACAAAAGACAAATTGGAATGTGCCGGCCGGTGTCCTTCTCAATAATTGCCTCAGTATCTGCGTAGATGACGTAGGGACAAGTCACCTTCTTCTGATGCCCTTCGAATTGACACACCTCCTTAGGAAAAACTGGCTGAGCCGTGTCTCTCCCACAGTACACCTAATGCAATTCCAATTCTTTTGTTGACGCAAAACCTCCCTTACAAACCATACAAATACACTTCCATCTGTGCACATTCTTAAGATTATTTTGAGAATTATAAAGATGATTTAATGCAGTAATTGGTACGAAGTGACCACCGTCTTCACCGACTATCAGTAAGATATTGGCTATTTGTGCCCCTTCCACCACTATACAAGATAGTTATGCCGGACGGGTCGGGATCACTTTCATAAATCTGAAATACTTGGAGTTTCACCCCTGGATTTTGCTGCTCGAAGCGCTTGAATACAGTCTCATCATGGGTGTAGGAAATGGTATTCAATCCCAGCATTATACGATGACTACGCCACAGCGGAACATAGAGAAATCACCCTCCCAGCAAAACATCTAGGGAGAGTGGCAGCAGGGAAGACATTAGCAGAATGGAACAGACAGAACAAGGAGAAGAAGTGCCAAGCAATAGTGCAGCGTCAAGCGATATGAGTGACTAATGACAGTATGACTGAGGCAGACTGTGACAGCTTACCGGGCCTGTCGGCTATGATGCCACAACAGTGTGACAGATGGTATATTAATAATGTCTTCTTTTAGGGATTATACGAGTTCCATTGACTGCACTAGGGCTATATAGGGGCGTGCTTGGCATATTTCCCCCTTTGGAATGCACCTACGCGTCCTGCTCCTACAGAGTTCTAGCGGAGCCGCTATTGGAACAGAGCGTTCACCGAGCACAGGACCCTCTAAATTGTATGACATGGATTAACTCCATAGGGAATTATTTTATTTTTTCTATTATATATACTACAACCATGTAGATACTAAAACAGTTGTAAACACAATGTATGATGGTATTGTAATTGCTGGACTTACGATGGGATTTCTAATGATCTCTAGCAAATTTCTGAAAATGGAGATGGGTGATCCAAGCTGGCCAAATCTCACTCGATTACCAAAATTAGGGGGAGCGACTGCTGCTGCAGTTGCGACCAAAGATCTCCTTGAACAGAAAAATATTATTCCTGCAGAACCTTATACTTTGTAATGTATATAGACCCTACGGAGACAACCATGGCTGCAGCAGTAGGAATGACAGTTCTCGGTGCTGTATTAAATGCAATGGCATTCACAGGAGGAAATATAATCGGTCAAAAGCTTAGCGGGAACAGCAGTGCTCTTATTGAAGAAAAAATTAGACATGATAAGGCCCTAGAAAAATTTGAACATGATCGCAATGTCTGGTCAGAAAAAAGATTACTCCAGGCTGATTGGGAAAGAGAAAATCAGGCCAAAGATGCGCATGCTGCGGCTGAATTAAGAGATACAGATGCAGAAATCCTGGAAGAAGCGGCAGCACAAGCCAACTCTGCATCAGTGCCCTATCGGAACGGTTCCGAAGGGCCAGTTCAATTCTCAGATTATTATCAGCCCAGTCCCGAGCAAAAAAAATATGAAATGATCTATATTGCTGGGGGATTGGTCATAGGATGGTTTGCGTTCCGATAGGGTGCTTCGCTAGCTCCTATGGACCCCTACCAGAACGGTTCCAATAGGGTGCTGATGCGCTAGCTACAAAAATCAATACAAAAGCTAGTTGGCCAGTTATTGAAATCGACTTTCTTTCCGTCCTGATCTGTTATCCAAATACGCATTGAACTCATGTATCCTGCGCCCTTTCTCAATGGCATGGTGATAGCAGAGTCGCCACTTTTAAAGTCATAGATAACCTTTTCACGTATTTCTTTTGTATCCCAGATGGAAAGTATTTGTAAACAGTCTGAGGTATTCACCTGTATATACTGACTACTTCGCTGAAGGGAGCTGCTTGAGTTTGTAATGTAATTTTCAGTAACATCGACAATATCTGAATGAACTATGTATTCAGTGACTGTTATGAAATCTACTCGCTTTGGACTCATGGTACTTTTTGTCACGGGGTTTCTCCGACAGTTTATCTAAAAAGCCGACAAGGTCGGCAAAGCTACCCGGGGCATTAAAATAGACTGTAACATCTACAGCCAGTGTAAAATAAACGCCACTTGTTGGAAGACTTTTTTCGAAATTGATTTTCTGGTGCATCCCAATCGCTTCATTTAGGGTATCAATATTGTAGTTACATGGACGTATTGATTTGGTCTTCTTCGATTGGTTTTCTTCTTGGTATTTTAGTACATTATTCACTGATGTTATGTTATGCCACGAATTATAGAGTGTGCACTCTAGCAGTCTTATTTTAGTTAACTGTGTTATGTCAATGCTAGGGTGAAAAATAACAGTAACGGGTTCACCCGTTTTGCTTTCAATCAAAATGATCATCCTTAAGTGTTGTATATTACTACAACGTATTATTTAATTTTTCACTGTATGTAAGACCGTACGGTGAGAATCATGTCAAACCCTGGTAACTTTGGTCTAGGTGTAATTTACGGACAAAATCTTGAGCTCGAAGATCTGCGTGATGTTCAAGTTAACAATAATACTAAGATCCCAGGTAACCATATAAAGATTATGTCCTTCGAATTAAAATCGGGCAAAACAGTTTGTTTTTGCTGCTGCAGCTGTACAGGAACATAAACGTTCTGTAGAGATTTCTAGTCTGGAAGATGTAGACGAAAGCACGATAGCTGCCACAAAGGCTACAAATGACCCTATTCCCTTTGCTCTAAAATGGGATGGGTCTAGTCAGAAATTTTGACCATATAATGTGGCCTGTAACATCGTAGATATATTGGATAGTGAAATTGCAGGTGGGGTGAGTGAACCGCCAGGGACTCCAAATGTGATTTATTTCGACAGCAATATTAAGAAATATAAGTTGCTAGATTTTCGTCGTTGCTTACGGTAGTAAAGGGAAAGCAACTCCACACATCGTTCATATTTGGGTTGTTTGCGTTTTATGTATGATACCGTGTATAATATAAGTGTATATCCTGTTTGGCTGTTTCATGTAAATTGTTGTTTTAGCCATGGCGAGACGTACCCGTAATCTACGTGTCTTGTGTTACTCCGGGTTTGGGCGGAGAGATTACTGTGACACTACGATCCTTTGGCGCTACGTTTCGAAAACAGAGTTTCTTCATCAGTCGCTTAAAATTCAGTTTTGTTCGGTGAGACGTGTTGAATGGTTGATTGTTTTTATTTTGTAATATGTTGTTCCACTTGAGTTTGTTGTTCATATAAGGAAGCTAAAATATCTACTGTTTGATCTCGTTGTGTTTGTATAGGTTCTTGTGAACCTGAGTTTGAGCTATTGTAGTTTTTGTGAAGTCTGGCGCTTATAAGTGTGTCGCCTATATTTCTGTTCCTTCTGTATGCGATTATTGGTTTGTTTTGGAACAGTTTTTTTAGTGTTTCGTCTTTTTCAAGTTCATGCCAGTTTTCTGTCAGGGCTTGCTTGATTTTGTTGTTTCTATGTACGGGCTGTATGTTGTTATGAAGACTATTGTATTATTGGTGGCGTTATTTTTTTTCTTTTTGTTGTTCAAGCAGTCGTTTTCTTTTTTTTATGATTTTTCTCTCTGATAATGCATTCTATTTCATTTTTCTTGTATTGTCGGTCCTGTAATTTTTCACTAAATTGTGTGACTTTCTGTGTAAAATCGGTTTCGTTGTTGCATGTTCTGATGTATCGTAATGTTTCACCTTTGATCAGACCATTGAATGTTGCTGCCGGATGGCATGAGTTTCTTTGTAAGAATTGGAATGTATCTGTTGGCTTTGTGTGTGTCTTGATGTCGAGAATATTCTCTTTGTTGTATCGATGACCTTTGTAGATAGTCAGGTCTAGGTATGTGATTTCTTGAGGGGAGCTTTCAAACGAAAATTTGAACGTGGGATGCATTTTGTTTATGTTTGATATGAATTCATTGAGTTCGTGTTGTGTTCCGATGAAAATCAGAAAGACATCGTCCCTGAACCTCAGCCAGGTCGATATTTGTTGTTTGTGTTTATGTATTATTCTCATTTCTGTCTCGTGGAATGTGAGGTCAGCCAGCTGTGGAGAAGATGGCGAACCCATGGCCACCCCGTAGATCTGCCGGTAGAATTCATCATTGAATTCAAATGTGTTGTTTTTTAAGATTATTTCTAGCAGAGCTATCATGTATTTCGTTGGTGGTTGCTTGATTATGTAATTGTTTGATGATCTAGTTAGTAAAGGGAAAGCAACTCCACACATCATTCATATATTGGTGGTTTTGCGTTTAATGTATAGTATTGTGTATTTTCTGTTTCACTGTCTTGTGTATAGAGCCGATTAGGTATGGAGAGACACAGCGGCCGTAATCTGCGTGTCAGTGCAGTCTGTACTCTAGAGTGGAGAGACTGTGTAAGACACTATGATTCTTTGACGCTATATTTTGGAAGTTTGCCAGACTTTCTTCATCAATTGCCTCAAGTTCTAAGTCGCTGCTTACGCCTAAGAATCCATACACCATATTACTCGGTATACCAATTCACCTCAAGATTAGTCCTCATACAACAATAATGAAAACAGATAATACGCTGCGAAGGTGAATAAACGGGTGGAACAATTATTGTTCATAGATGGCTAGCGGAGTTCCAGTAAGATTATTTTGGGACACAAATTTGCAGAAACTGGGTCTGAAAAGTGTTGGGGAGGAGACAGCTGTTGCAGACAGGCAATCAACAGGTGACTGATAATGTGAAAATACTTCAGTATGGTACAGCCCTCATTAGATGTGTAAAGTTAGCTACAGGAGATGAGTTGATGATTTGGTTGGATTTTATGCTATGAAACAGATAGCAGAACATCTTGTGATATTATTATAAGTACCGATAAAGTTCATAATGATATAAATATTGAATGTTTTGTTAGTGGGAATAGAGTAGAGAACGACTCCGGAACTACGTTTGTATGTAAAGACAAGAGTATAAACACTTTTGATATCAGAGTTATTCATCTGAAACGTCTCATTTTATTTGAAATAATTGTCTTCCCATACGTTTTAAGTTCAGAGGAAATTTCTAAAATTTTATCTATATCATAAGCATATGAAATGAAAGTTCAGAGAAAAATTTTTCAAGAAATCTGCAGAATGACAGACCTCTGTCATGACATCACAGGCTGCTAAGCGACAGTTATTGCACAACAAGTATTGCGTTATTGCGCTTGACATGGCAGACAGTCTTAGCAGGAGTCTGAAGACGAGGAGAGAGTCATAGTAAATAAAATTGTGTATACTTAACATGTAGCCAGAAGGATGGTGTCTTTTGCAGCCATAATTTTCATACTTACATGTAGCCAGAATAGCTAGAATGTAACTCCGTAGGGGTAGTGTGGAAAATGAGGACCAATGGTCTCTGTTGCAATACTTATACATGGGAATGTTGCAATACCATGCAAGGTCATATACAGGTCACCCCCTTACTTGCATAATCCACTGTCTATGACTCACTGCCAATGCTTGCTTGCACAATCCGTACGCGTTAGCACTGTGTATGACTGACTGCCAATGCTTGCCTGCGCAATCAGCTAAACACAAGCCATTTATGTGTCGATAATCGTTGCTATGGATGTGCGGTAGGGGCTACAGAGAGGGAGATTTCCCCCCTCCCTGTAGCCATTTTCAGATAAAGGTAAAATTATTTATCACAGATAACCCATAAATCTTACTACTCACTTAATGGTTTCGAAAATTAACACAATCCAAGGGAATCCATTTGTTTCCAAACGCCATAAATGGTACCCTTCATAAAGGAAATATGGCGTATTGTTCTTCATGTTCGACGGATTAAGTCTTAAATAGAATCTGTGATGAACAAAAGCATTGCATATTGCACGCAATAAGTCATGTTTTCTAGACTAGTACTTCTCCCATCAATGCATGTATGGAAGATATGATATGCATTGTTTTCTCGAAAAAATAACACACATTGTCAATTTCCTAGAACAAAATTGGATATTTGCTCAGCCACGGAAATCAATGCTAAAATGTGAAAATAAGGGAATCTTCATTATTTGAAACTACATACTCGTTTAAAAACATACTAATTGACTGTAGACGAAAGAGCGAAATAAGTGCGGTTGAAATCTCATGGCTGACATTTTTATATTATGTTTTATTCAGATCTCGTACATAATGATGATGTCACTGTTTGCCTGCCCTCTTTCTATTGACCGATTTGAGACCGTACGGAGAATCAAACTCACCCAGTATCATCGAATGGATTGTTGTTGTCTGGGTCGCCACGATGGTAGTGGAAGAATCCAGACAGGTCAGAGTACAGCTTATACTTATCTTTCAGAGTTAAATGCCATTAAGCTTGCGGGCTATGGATTAAAAAGTTTTATAAACTTTGAAATTGGTTAATATAGTGTAGCAGCGTTCTTTTCTAAATCCGCCATGTAATACTTAGTGTATCGAATCCTTAAAAATGATTCTTTTCTAAATATAGTAATAAGAAACTTTATTGATGAATCACTTCCGAAACCCCTTTCAGATGTAACTGCTATTCTATATTTGCAATAAAATGACATGGCACTAATGTTCTAATAACTTGACAGAATACTTCACAAAATCTTTCTTGGAAATACGCTTTCTCGTAAGTCTTCTTTATGCTTTCTTCAAAAGTTGATCGTCCGTGTACCACAATCAATGAACTACAAAGTTATCAGCTGGTTTTCTGAAGTATGGAATCGGTTTGATTTTGCCATGTATTTGCTGTTTGTGGTGTCTTTTCTATTACGACTTCTCCTTCAACCAAGTGAATTCATCGCTGCAAGAGTGATGTATTGTGTAACGTACATCACATTCTGTCTCCGCCCACTTCAATTCAGTTTTGTTTTAAACAAAGTTGGACCTAATACAATCTTAATAATGGAAATGGTAAGGGGTAGTCTGTAAAATATACTATCTTGTTCATATATTTGTACTTTTTCAAGGACTCGATGTTACAGGCTGTGAAGTGCCAAGTTTCCATAAATGTCGCAAATACTCCTGCAATGTTAGTTATCCAGAGTCAGATTTAGATTTATGAAATACGGCTAGTTTTCAATCGGGTTCGAACTCACAACATACGGCATCAGTCGCCTAGCGGAGAGGCAACAGACAGAACCGCTCGGCTAAATCCCCACTCTCAAAAAAGAGTGGTTCAATAGCCGGCTAAGTTGTTACATTTTTCTGACTGCGACCGCTCCACACGTTGTAGAGTTCGTGAAGCACTCACGCACGTACGCTCACTATCACACATCGCACACACAAACTTTATCGAAGCGAAGCAATGAATACATCGCTTTAACTGGGCGAACGACAGTCTCGGGGACAATTCTGTCCACCAGCAGAGCTATCAACCCAGGGTAGAAAATACGGCTAGTTTTCAATTCGGTTCAAACTCACAACATACGGTATCATTATCTCCCATGGAAATATTTACTTTGGGTTTCTTAACACCAAACACACAATGCATAACAAAATTATGAAACATAACATTAAATAATGCCCCCCCCCCAAAAAAAAAAAGCTAAAATAATTAAGAATGACTGGGCATTACCCAACCTAACTTGCTTAAAATTGAAACGGTATTTGGAATAACACCAGGCCTCATTCTCACAGCTCTACACTTTGGAACCCGTATACGACGGCCTGATGACAGGTCTCATAAATTCTAATTAAGACATTATTAAGATATTTTTAAAAATGGTTATGCGGCGAAACGTTCGGCACTTTAATCTGGATCAATATTTTTTTCTATTTCAGTTGAAAGATCTTGCCTACTTTCTTTTCATATTGATATTATTCATTGTCGGATTTGGTGTCGCTGTTGAGGCCATCTTGTATCCAAACATGGACCCACAGTTTAATTTGATAGCTCGAGCTCTGTACAAACCATTTTGGAACCTTTATGGCAATTATTTCTAGAAGAAATCGAAGGTAAATATTAACTACAATTTCCATGTTTTATTAAATAATATTTTAATCAAGATAAATATTCTGTTTTACGCCAATGTATTTTCCACCGGGAAACAGTGATTTATTGTATGATTATGAACATATATGACTATGAATGCTGTTGTCAAAAACTGTACCTTATATAAAGCTATTTTTACATACAAAACTACCTCATAAACTCCAAGTATTGCCATCTTCATGATCATTTGCTTCTATATCTCGAATGAATTTATCAAATATAGCTTTATTCTACATTTCTTTCTAAGGTCGCATTGACAATGAGACTTGTTATGAAGATCCGAAATTCATGAATGCTTGTCCGAAGGTTGGCGAATATCAGTGGATGGCGTCTGTTCTCACAGCAATCTACTTACTTATTTCCAACATTTTACTCATTAATCTCCTTATCGCTATGTTCAGGTATGCATACTTATAAAAAATATTCGATTAATAAACCTGCGACATAATGAACATTAATTACTTTATATGATGCTTCTGACATGGAATTAACATACAAGTACATTTAAAAGGAGTCATTACTTACACAATTTTTATTTCCCACTTTGAATATTGTAATTTTGATGTCTGAGAAGTTCTCATTGAAGCAGGTAGCTTTGCGCTTCACCAATTTACTTTCCAGCGTTCAAAACGGCAATTATTGTCAACATTTTCAGGTGCTTAAGATGTCCTTAAAGACGTTAACGTTTGGTCAGGGTATAATACACCTCGAAACTGAAAGACGCGAACGTTTGTTGAATTTTCTCCCCTCTGGTACACTTTCAACACTTCTCCTCTGATACGAGAGATACAACTTACCTGAATAAAATTTTAAATAGCCGCTGACCCTATGTTAGCACTGTCGGGGGAAATAAGTTTTGATTTGCAAAGAAAAGGATGATGAACACATTGTTACTCTATCCATGTTGAACATTATTGTGAAAATGTAAGTGTTAATATCTATACCGAGTGGGCATTTAGCGACAGTGATTTTTAGAGCACGATATATTTGATTTTTGTCATTCTCACCAGTGCAAGAGTGGAAAGAGTGGAAAAAAACGTAGAATTAATCTGGAAGGTTCATCTATATGCAGTGCTGTACGAGTATGAAGAAAGACCAACACTAGCGCCACCACTCATCGTCATCGAACACGTATATAGGCTAATCAAGTACCTAAGAATGCGTAAGTAATTTCCATTGTGCAGGTTCATGATAATTCTTGTATAACTTTGATATGAGGCATCCTTTTCAAGATATTTTATTTGTACTCTTTACTACAGTTTCGCAATTTTTTCCGATCATCTTTGTTCACTGATATTTTAAATATCAAATTTGATGACTGTACACCAAGAGAGCGACATTCAAACAAAGTAAACCTTTTCAGAGGCGCATAAGGGATTACATTATACCGTTAACGAAAAATGTTATAGACATTTGTAAGTCATATGTGAAAATTAGTACTAATAGTGAAAACTAGTATTAATATAACTTTACGGTTCGGATCAAACTTACGCAAGCCAGAAGCTGTCTTTGACCTTAACATTTAAAGGCGGAGCCTCCTTTAAAATGACGCGGAGCTATGGCGGCATTCATTGTGCAAGTGGACAACAAACAGGCAACACGCAGGCACAAGCTCCAGAAAATGCCACTTTTTAGTTTTTTCCGGCCGCAAAAACGCAGACAGACTGCCAAGCGGTCAGCGCGAAGCTGCTGCCGATCAAACTCTGTGGTTATATTCAAATTCTAACGCGACTGGAAGACGATTTTTTAGGAAATTCGAGCGTTGGTGATGGGGAATCAATGACCGTTGGCGATTTGAACCGACCGTCAATCAAACGCTTGTATAAACTCTGTTTGCAGGATTAGCAAAAGGTGACAAAAGGTTGAGATCAGTTTGTGTAATTAATGTTATAGAAATCAAACATCGTACTGGCCAAGTGTTTGACTGGGAGGAGAACTCCACTAATGAGAGAACCTGGGATTGAAAGTTGCGGCTTTAAAGGACAAGTACTGGGCCTTTTCAAACTATGAACTCTCAGGGGAAAATGAGTTTGTCTAATGACCCATTTTAGAATAATGATTATAAAACATAACCTGCGAAATTTGCCAATCTATATACTTAAAGCAAATATATACTTAAATGTGGTTATGAGTACACGTTACAGATAATTCATTTTTGGGAGGGCAGAATACTTGTCCTTCAACTTTATATTTTGTTAACTACAAGGGTCATTAAAATGACTCTTAATATGTATACAATAACTATTTAATTTAGACAAAGTTCACTGAATTTTTAAGAATGACTTTTTTATAATAATAACGTTTTAGAAAGGTAACTGGAATGTTTACAATACAAAACGAACGAATGGGCAGGAGTAAAGTCAACTACACCCATCACGTCGTTCGTGTTGGATATCTGCGTTATGAAAATAATATGACGATATTCCAAAATTACTGGGATTTGTTGGCAATTCCGACTTTGTTAATAACCTTATCATTGTAGACATAGTCGAAGTTTACAAGAAAGTCAAAGTGAAGCGTTTTCAGCATGCACTGCTTTATACTGTGTTGCGTGATCGCAGTCATCTCAGGAACGCTTTAAGCATGTCCACTTAGAGAACGGAAATGTATCGTAAACACAGCAGTTCACATAAAGAAAAAGTAGTTCATCGGGATCTTCCAGCATAAATTCAGACCTAAACTAGCACAATCTCCCATTAGTTACCATCAGAACAATGATACCAAGCCATAATCTACATCCTATTCAAACGTTCATGGTGACAAAATCGATATAGCAAAAACAAACAGCACAGTATAGGTACAAAACAAAGTAGTACCGGTACATACAACAAACTAAAATCCATAGAGAAAAATACATGGACCGAAGGTAAATATACCGTGAAGTGGAATTTAATTGCAAACAATTGTCATCCATGCCCCCGTATGAAAAACTGAATGTCAGTAGTTTACTCTGACATGTAATAAATGTACAAATAGTCTATTCACATTATGATTCACCAAATATCTAAAATCGAATCTGCTTTTATGCCCCCTTTAGAAATTTATGCAAGAAACCCCTTTTTAAACCAGACTTGTGTTCTGTTAATTGCAGAAAATTCTCGACAGTGCCCAGATGCATGTCTGTTTTTAACGATATCTCTTTCAAATGTAATATAGATATTTTTCTACGCTGTGTAGTTTTAAAACTATTTTATCCAGTCATTTTAACAGTTCTCTTTTTTGATTTGTGTATGTTTATTTCAATTTAATGTAACATTTCACTTTTATGGTTGTCTTGTACATTTATTTTGTGATGGTGTAATTTTTTTTCGCAGATCTGTTACTTGGTTTGCCCGTTGATCTGTGTATCTAATAAAATAAAATAAAAATAAGTAACTTTTCATACGAAAGTGCCGTTGTTACTTTATCTATTGATTTTTTTTCTCTGTAGCACCTGAGAACGTCCTCCATTTAGGACGAAGCGTTTTAGAGACACAATAAACAACCTAGGATTTGAACCAGCAGATTGTTGCATTTGAAATATCCTATAACGAATATATCATAGCTACGCTACCAACAACACCGGGGACAACCTGAAAAAACTACAGTCACACACAGACACACACACACAGACACATACCTACACACACACACAGACACACACACCCTCTCTCTCACGCACACGCACACACACACAAACACAATAATATATACATATTATTCACACACAATATATATATATATATATATATATATATATATATATATATACATATATATATATATATATATATATATATATATATATATATATGTGTGTGTGGTGTGTGTGTGTGTGTGTGTGTGTGTGTGTGTGTGTGTGTGTGTGTGTGTATTGTAACATGGCTTGTTTTGGATGCTGGCAGTTATAGATGTCTTTGATACGTACACGCCTGGGTAGAACGCCAGTATAAGACTCGGCAACTGGTAGACAGAAATATTCGAAGTCGTAGTACATTAGTCACATTATTCAGTTGGGTAACACAGGTTACATGGAAAAATTTTATAACCTACACTAGTCATCAGGATCACGGTTGAAGGTCGTCTCGGGTCGTCGCTGGCAATGTCCCAAAGTGCCTCTATAAATTTGTCTATCGTTCTTCGTCTAACATGCTAAAATGCACAGTTTATATTGAGTCAGAATCTGCATAGTCATGCGTCTATAATTAAATAAGAACAATAGGCAAAGTCAAAACGCTCTTGGTTAAGCACAATGTCAAACAGGAGTAAAGGTCGTAAAGGCATTGATAATGACTTCAGGAGTTTAAACAATAAAAGGTCACGATAGAGAACAAGGGAGATAACATGCAGGGGTTTACTGTAGGTCGCTACAGTTAAATTTACAGGTTAAATTCTAAGCAATCGTCATGCTACTTCACAATATATATAACATTTTGTGAATAATTTTTTCTTTTCACAAAAAAAAAATCATGTTACAGAAGCAAATCTTTGTTGTTTATTTAAATCAACATTGTTTAAAGCGAGAGTCTTTATTAGGAGGAATAATCGTTTCTATTTGAAAGCCTGATCTTATATTTAATTACACTTTGCATTATCTGTAATAGATGTTCAACCCAAAAAGGAGCAAATCAGCTTATGTGTTAATGTTTTTCGACTGAGAAGAATCTATAAATTCAATTTAATACTCCCATTTCCTTTACAGGTCGTCGTAATTCACAGAAAGAAAAAGAGTCCTCTCCTCTCAGTAAGTTACCAATCCTACCTGTTTATTATTGCTCTAGAAAGAGGAACATTTAATGGCCACTATCACTGTACAGTCAGACACACTGATACATAATTGGATGGACAATTCACACACACACACACACACACACACACACACACATACACGTGTACTATGACTTGTGAGACGCCAGTTATAATGACACTTATGGGACCCCTATGTTGCTTTAGTGTTAGAACCACAAAAACAAAATAATTCTAAAGTATTCCAGTCAGACTACACATAAATCATAAAGGTTTTAGAAATAAGCATAAATGACATTTCTGTAGCAGTGTAGACTTATGAAGCCATCCTGGGCTGACCTGAATTATGGATCCAATGGGTGTGATTTATATGCACCCCATAAGCAGTAAAAGTGTGGCCATTTTACAATATAGTACATAGTAAGGCCTTTGAGAGTTTATTTTTCTGCATATGTCAAATTTGACAAGAACCACATCAACTTCCATTGTTGTTGCTATTTCCTTGGCAAAATATTTAGGAACTTGATTGGTGGTCCTGCCACATCCACTCTCTTACTTTATCATTTTCCTGGAGTCTCTTAGTACCGCCTTTCTCTATATAGTCAGAAGAGTGAACATAGGGACATAGATGAAAAGAAAGCACTGCAGCAATGACTAGTCAATGTACATCACCAATTTCACCAATCTACTTTCTGAGAATCCTTGCCTCACTAACTTTTCTGCTAACAGTCTGTGTCTCACTCAAAAGTCTTCATATTCATTGAATGCTCTACTGTATCTAAAAAGTTATGAAATATATATATCATAAGCTGGAGATGATGGTATATTGGTTGACAAAAAGGAAAAGTTTATAATTTCAAAATTGAATGTGATATGCAATGAATTTAAGAGGAAAAGTGGGGACATTTATACACTCATGGTATTTATAGTACGCAGTAAGACCATATGTGTGTATTGTAAGAGGAAAAGTAGGGCCATTTATACACTCATGGTATTTATAGTACACAGTAGGACCATGTGTGTGTATCTGTAAGAGGAAAGGTGGGGCCATTTATACACTCATGGTATTTATAGTACACAGTAAGACCATGTGTGTGTATCTGTAAGAGGAAAGGTGGGGCCATTTATACACTCATGGTATTTATAGTACACAGTAAGACCATGTGTGTGTATCTGTAAGAGGAAAGGTGGGGCCATTTATACACTCATGGTATTTATAGTACAAAGTAAGATCTTGTAGTGTGTTTTAAGAAGAACATACCAGATTAAGAATAAAATGTCACTTCAACCTTAGACAGCAACCAACTACACACATGATGAATGATTTGTTGGTCTAATTTTTGATATCAGTTGATATGTTATCGTTGGCAGAAAAAAAAGTTGTTTCATCCTTGACATCTTTCAACCAGATATGAACTGAAAATGCTCACGTTTGATCACAAATACAAAATAGCAAATTTGTTGATAGGAAACTTTGGAGAGTCTCTTCATACAGTTTTAGATAGGTACAAACAATATTCTGGCGTTTTCTGGAGTTTGGAGCTCAAACTCTTGATTTGCAAAGTGAAAAGTCTCTCAATAGTTAACTATGTACACAAACAATATCGACAGGAAGTTCTGGCGTCAGAAGCAAGGGTTTTGATTACATGGTGTTAATCAGTGGGTGCATTTGCATTGACTCGGATGCCTGTGGATCGGGTCATACGGTTAGTAATGGCGTCACAACCATGTGTTGTGTACTTCAGCTTCAGTTACATCAGTCAAATTCATTCCTTAATGCCGCGTTCAAAAAGTGGTGAGGGAGGGGGGGGGGCTGGAGGAATTCAGGGGGGAAACAAGGGAGATGCAAAATATGTTTATTCTGCAATGCCAATATGATGCTTACGAGGTTCAGTGGTCGCAGTAAAGAAATTTCACTGCACAGAGAGAGAGAGAGAGAGAGAGAGAGAGAGAGAGAGAGAGAGAGAGAGAGAGAGAGAGAGAGTTATGTGGAAATCTTTTTCA
Source organism: Ptychodera flava (assembly GCF_041260155.1). Lineage (NCBI taxonomy): Eukaryota > Metazoa > Hemichordata > Enteropneusta > Ptychoderidae > Ptychodera > Ptychodera flava. The sequence goes on from NW_027248351.1 coordinate 2,550,880, forward strand.
TTGTCGTGAGTTTAGATGGATGAAAACTAAAACCAAAATTAAATTGAACTGATTGAACGTGTATCCATAAGTTCGCACAAAAGTAAAAAAAGTCTAGGCCTGCTGGTATCGCTTAAACTGCTTAACGTCACTTTTCCGACAAGCATTACCCTTTAGGCTAGTTAATGATATCCCCCTCTCTCCGAATAGTATGACGAATAATTTTGCGCTGCACGTACAACAATTTGAAGTCACCCCATTGAAAACATTAAAATAAACAACACCTCTTTTTCAGAATTCCAACACAGCTTCAATGAACTGTTATTTCTATATAATACTTATAGCCCCTAAACTTGTAATAATAATAATAATAATAATAATAATAATAATAATAATAATAACAAGGCAGTATTGCTGAAGGCAATGAGTACTTGGGCCGTGATAGAGTAATTTTGAGGACAATATATACTACTATTCAAATATGGTCTTGAATTTCCTCCTGTCAATTAGGCATTTGATTAACTGGTTATTAAACGAAGCAATGGCATGACAACGGCAAAATATGTCTAGCAAATTTTGTGGAGTTTGAGGCAGGGGTTCTTTATTTATAGTGGAAATTGCTTAGACTCCTTAAATATTCAAATTACAGCAAATTTCTTTTGTTCTCGATGGTAGATGTCTAATATTTAGATGGGCACATTTAGATTTCTACCCTATAGTTATCCCTATATACCAAAAATCTGACATCCAGCTCTATTGGCTTGCTCAGAATTAGATATGTGCTTAATTAATGAGGTACAATATGTGGTGTCATAAGGTGTCCCATCATACCAAATATGAAGGGTGTAGCACTTGTGGTTACTGAGTTGTGGACAAATATATATATTTGAGGTCAAAGGTCATTGAGGTCACATGATATTTTGTCATAATAATTGTATTGCTAAGTTATTCCTAGATACCAAAAATCAGACCTCTAGCTCTATTGGCTCGCTCAAAATAAGATATGCGCATAATTAATGAGGTACAATATATGGTGTCATAAGGTGTCCTATCATACCAAATATGAAGGGTGTAGCACTTGTGGTTACTGAGTTGTGGACAAATATGTATATTTGAGGTCAAAGGTCATTGAGGTCACGTGACGTTTTGTCAAACAAATTATATTGCTAAGTTATCCCTATATACCAAAAATCAGACCTCTAGCTCTATTGGCTCGCTCAAAATAAGATATGCGCATAATTAATGGAGTACAATATGTGGCGTCATAAGGTGTCCCATCATACCAAATATGAAAGGTTTAGCACTTGTGGTTACTGAGTTATGGACAATAATGTATATTTGAGGTCAAAGGTCACCAAGGTCACATGATATTTTGTCAAAATGTCTGAGATATCTGCGTGAACAGATGGACTCACTGATGGACTCACGGACGGATATGACCCAATCTATAAGCCCCCTGGACTTTATCCGTGGGGACAAAAAACTGTGTCACTGCATAGGCAATATGAATACGATGAGAAACTAAATTTTTATTTTTCTTGGCCTTATACATGGGAGTCTATGGAGGTGTAAACTAAAAAGTCCTCTAACACGGCCAAATTCGATCGCATTGTGAAACAAATCGACGTGCATCTGTATTGGGTTGGGTACTATTCTTGTGCAAAGTTTGAAAGACATTGACCAGGGCATGTCTGAGATATCTGCGTGAACGGACGGACGGACGGCCGACGGACTGACATGACCAAACCTATAACTCCCCCAGGACTTCGTCCGTGGGCACTAAAAACAACGCAACAGTTATTACAGCTACACTGGCGGTAGGTTCATATCCAGAGCCCCGTACGGTCTGCCGCCGTTGCTTGAAAACAATCTCATAAACCTGGCCATATGGGCAACTGTGTATGTGCAGCTAGCTGGATGCTTGACTTCCCGGAGAAGGCGAGCTGCCACGTTCAAGCTCAGGATTATTTGTCGATCAAATTTCAGTAAATTTACCTTACCTGGATGAAATTTTGTCTATAGGCTGAAATTTCGCCGAAGTTTGACAAAATTGCATCGATTTTTCAGGTTCATATCCGACATTTTTGAGTTTTGAGTGCAGACAGAAATAAGTTTTGAGGAAACATGGCTTCGATCCCATGTTGACCGCTAGCCCTGCGTACGATGCTATGTGCTACAGCTAACACACAGCATCGTACGCAGGGCTAGCGAGAGAGTTGCCGACATCGACGGTTATTTACGAGAAGTGAATAAAAGACTGTCATTTTTGGAAGCGATCGAGTAGCTGAGGTGGGGTGGGATACGACTTGGGCCCAAGAACGCTGAATTTCGACAGTAATTTGGCTTTTTACGTCAAGTCCCAAAATGGATTTGAAGTCACCGACCCTACGTACGGGTCTTTGCAGGGCTGTGGTGAGCGGGGCGATTAGCTGTAGCGGAACACACAGCATCGTACGCAGGGCTAGTTGACCCCAACGTGAAAATGTGTTCGCGATCAAATTTTCATATATTTTTTTCAGAATTTTCGACAAAATCATTGCTTCTTAAATCTTTTGTAAAATATAAAATACTAAAATAAAAATGCGATGTGCCATGTCTCCAGATTTCTAAAATATCGTTCGTTGACCGTTCGACGGAATACTCATTTGGCAAACTTGTGACGCAGTTGAAATTCAATACTGACCGCCAAATAATCTTAATGAGACGAGATCATTCTAGACATCCTCCAAATTTCCAACCATTCGCGTTAGAGTTCAGCTCGCTTAGAGTATCATAACATTCTTCGGCCTTCGTTTAGATCGACCCTAATCTCTCCCATTTAGGAAATAAATACACAAGCCACCGTGACAAAACTTCGTGCACCATCCAGGACCAAACGCACTGCAAATCTGTCTTGACGTCATCATCTCCTTACATGGTAATCGGCATACCGTATTTTTTAGCAAAGGAGACACAGAATACGTCGGAGTATTCAGTTTCAAAACGTATTACATTGTGTGATGTTGTCAAAAAAAGGTAATGTTACTGCAGTGGTAATAATTACAAAACACAAAAGTTCAGATCAGTTTATTTTGGACTGGCTTTACCCAACATTTCATATTGTTTCTTATGCCAGATTTGACCACGTGCTTACTGGCGACCCCTATACATGCAAATTTTGTGTCAAATGGTGTGTTCTCCTGGAAAACAAACGTACGATTTCTATATGAAGGAGGCGAAATTTGCCCTCAAAACTCGAAACCACCCCTTTATGGGGTGTACCTAGCTATTTTGAACGAGCTTCTCGAATCTGCAGCTCTATTTCGAAATGATGGTCTGGTTTTCTCAGCTCAGGATAAGTGTTCTCCATCGCTGTGGGCATTACTATTCTCACTGGGGTACAGTTTCCAGTCGTAATGTTTTTCATTGTGTCCGGGATATAAAACCTTTCCTTTTCACTCTTTCACTTTGTTAAGACTAGTCCACATCTTGTCAGCGATTAAACATGTTTCAAGTTTAAATGTTAAATTCTGGTCTCGAGCCCTCTTGTTCGACCAAACTGAAATTACCCCTCCCACTTTGGCTCGTCCAGTGGGTGTAGCAAGGGTCGTGCCATCGCCTAGGAAACGGAGGGTGCATTAATTGTTGCATTTCGATGCACATTTTGATTATATTCAGAAGATTTTGTGGCAAAAACTCAGATAGAGAAGCATTAATATTCACATCTCACTTATTCAAGACTGGCTGAGAGCAGCACTTCCATTCAGTTAACATCATTACGCCATTTATTATGCCAAGAAAGATAAAGCCAAGACATTTTGCCCTCCCTGGTCTCAGCCAGAAATGGTTATACCTTACAGAGTTTTTTTCCCACGGAATGAAAACAAATGTACTTGGGCTGAGGCCCAAGTACAATAATAATAATAATAATAATAATAATAATAATAATAATATAATATAATAATAATAATAATTAATAATAATAATAATAATAATAATAATAATAACAACAACTTTGATTTAGCAAAAGACAACTGGGTGACTGTATGATTATAATATGAACTTTGTATAACTGACAGTATGTATTAATGGTGACACTGAGATAGATTGTGTGGTTAGGCCGCGTTCAAAAAAAATGGTCGGAGGAGGGGCTGGAGGAATCGCGATTGAAATCTTTTTTTTCAGATCCCCCCTCAATACCCTCAAAAATTTTCAAATCCCCGCCCTCAAATTACCATATAACCGCATGTTTATTAGGAGTGCACGCAAAGTAAAAAAAAATGCAATGTGTCGTTCTGCACGCAAATGTTCAACACTACCTCTTATCAGCAGATTGTAGAGCCATATACCTAGGGCAAGTTCTTAAATTGATTCATTTTTAAATGCATCAGTGAACTTTTTGGATTTCTCAGTCTAAGCCGACTTTAGTTTATCCAACTCTGGCCAGTTCAATGGCACCAGCTGAAAAGCACACAAAATGACAATCATGAAACAGTATGAAAATTTTGTATTCCTAGGTACGTTTAACCAAATTGTGAAAATGAGCACAGTGACCTACCGAATTTTTTTTTCAAAAGTACAAAACATATACAACTTAGATGCCACTTATAAAATGTTTTACAAAATTGACAATTTTGGAAGGTTAAAATATTCCATCAAATTAATGTTTTAATCTCAGAAATTATGGTGTAATAAAGGTAAATTTGATAACAAATAAAAGATTCCATTTAGTCACACAATTTTCCATTGAAATTAAAGTCTTTACTGTTCAGAGTTTTACTTTTGTGTTATGGGTACAACGAGATGTGAAAATTTCATTCACTGCATGAACTTGAAATGAATGGTTTTATATATTCATTTTAAGTGTTTTTAGAAAACTGACTGTTCATCGTACATTTGTATGAGATCAAGTATGGTGACCCCATCTTTTTCTCTAATATTTGATTGTTCTCATATGCCAGAATTCAAAAATCGATAGTAACTGTTAGTCCCCTAGTCTTCTGTGTGTTGCTCTCTGGCTGGATCTTGTGTACAAGTAGATGTATGTTTCACTGTCCTATGTCCTATGACCGAAAGTCTCCTTAAACTACAGAGCTACATGTATCACTGTCACTGCCAATATGCAGTAGCACGGCAGTGGTTGTATTAACTTTTTATTTTGACAATATTTTTGTTCAGTTTATACACTTGTGTTCCTGTTCTACTCCCTACAGAATGTTGAGCTATCCAGTATTCTTCTTGCAAACACAGCATACGTGAAGCGTGCATTTGCAACCATTGGACGACATCAAAATGTTTGGAGTCAAAATATTTTCAGGTTCCCCCCTATAGAAAGAGCAAAACTCTCAAGTCCCCCCTCGACTACCCCAAAATTTTTGAATCCCCCTGAATTCCTCCAGCCCCCCCCCCCCTCTCCCTCACCACTTTTTTGAACGCGGCCTTAAGGAATGAATTTGACTGATGTAACTGTAGCTAAAGTACACAACACATGGTAGTGACCCCATTACTCACCGTATGACCCGATCCACAGGCATTCGAGTCAATGCAAGTACACCCACTGATTAACACCATGTAATCTTACAGTGTTAATCAGTAGGTACACTTGCATTGACTCGAATGCCCGTGACCCGATCACTCGACATACAATGTCAACGTCAAACTACAACGATCGTGTGCCAGCATGAAGTTGTCAAAAAAAAGATAAATTAACAACAAACAGACACAAACATGCAGTACAATTAAATGATACGGTAGTCTCTTTCGGGCGATTTACGAGTCCTGAACGCGAAAGCGTTTTTAATTGTTTACATTCAATGCTCCATCATGGAGGAGGTCAGCTTAGTGTTTACATATGGTCCATGACCTTTGTGAGATAATAGAAGGATCCGCGCCGTTTTATTGTCTATCCCACCATGGTTACCTCCATGATCCAACTTGCTGTACATCAGGTAAATGAGATATACATCATCATACCATGAGATACCGTGCATGAACGAATCAACTACGCCTCATGATGTTTACAGTACCTTGAGCTGTGCATCGTGCATCGAGGTCTCACTGCGGTACGATCGATCGACAACGAAGCTTGAGGCAGTACCGCTTACCGGCCGGTGGTCTTGTCTCTTTCTCGAAAGATGACAATGCTCCCATCCTAAGTATCCACTGAGCTGTAAAATCCATAAATCGAAGACTTTTCTACCCTTTCAAATCAAAACCACCCGTCAAGGTCGCCTAGCTCCTCGATCATGCGGTTGGGTTCTTCCAGGTCACTGTGAGGTACACCAAATCACTTCGTAGCCCATGACTCCAAAATTAACGTGTACTGATTGGCTAATACGCAGAAACTTTATTTGAATATTCATATTACATATTTGGCGATCGGGGCGAGTGATATTTGGGCACCGGGCCGGAGCGTAATACGTAAAATAATGCACGGATCTGAGGACGCTTTCTCCAATAGCTTTATACAGGCACGTGAATGTAGGTATACGATAATATTGTTTACTTGTTTATCACGGATGACGTTAGAGGAACATCGGACAGCTCGAACTCTGCTTGCGATTGCTCACACACATATGTAGCAAGAGATAGTCAAATGAAGAGAACTTTGAAAATGGAACGGTTTTAATTTTTCACATTCGAGCTTGAAATTCTTGTAAAAGATCGATACAAATGACGTTTCAGAGATTTTACGGGAATTTTTAAAGTAACATACGGCGAAAGTAAATTGTCGAATGATCAGTGTTCACCGTGGCACACAAGCACTCACTGTTATCAATAGCATGTAGGACACACACGCAAAGAGTTAACTGCACGCAAAATGACTTTCTAAATATTCTGAAGGATTGTAAACAGAAAAAATCCGGTGCGAAGACTACTGGCAAAGACGTCTCTGAAAATGTCTACTGTTCAGCTGGCTCCGCTGCGCCAACAGTTACATGTCTTTCGATGCATGATGGCCGCCGTGCGCCACTGTGTATCGAACCACACATAACTGTGGCTGCGTTGACGTCACCCATTGTCAATGTGTTTGCTTCGCTGACGACAAACTGCTCTTCCGGAAAAATAAAACACATCCTAACACTACGATTAGTACATGCGTTTTTATTTTTCGTAGTTTTTCATCGGGAATGTCCTTCATTTTACGATAACTAGCGTAGAACCAAAGTAAAATGAAATATTTAGACGACGTTTTTGCGTTTACAAAAAAAAATAGTTCCGGGTCACAACTGGTAAATACTCATTAACATAAAGAAATGACATGATGTTTCTGGTATTGCACTGCAGTGCAAATACAGATAGTACGCGCGCGCTTCGATGCAAGTAAGCTGTGGTACATATCTAATAATGTTCAGGCTACATCTGATGTCTTGGAAACTTCACTACAGCCTTACACTGCAGGTTCATTTCCGATCGAAAAAATTACGGACAATTTTATGTGGTGAACGATATTTATTATTGCTCGTCGAATGGATTGATGTTTAAAGTCTTCTATGTTACTTTCACGAAGATAATACTTATTTATTCAGTTGAACTTACGTTGATGAGTAGCTTTCTAGTTTATCGCGAGGTACGACGTCCACTTTGAGCCGTACAACTGGATTCGCGATGTTACTGAGCTATCGATCGACAAGCTTAAGCGACTAGAAATTTCGTAAGACATAGCTTCCGTGTTTCCATGTCTGCTTTTTCGCATCCCCTTTTTGTAACAATTTCATAAGAGTATCTCGACAGATCAGTCTGTGCACGCAAGCGTCGCGGCGTGCAAATATGAACGGTACTTGTACAAGAAAAAAATTCCGGGTGATAATATACAAAAGCGAAATTATTGTTTTTAATCTGTCCTGGTTTATGTCACACAGGCGGCAATCCGGGAAAGATCATGTGATGACAATATTAACGTAGAAATTCGAGTGATAGAAATTCAGTGTAATTGTTTTACTTAATATATACTTGTTACAATAAAAATAATAAGCTTCAATAATCGGTTTTTGTTCGAGGATATTTTCAAAATTGTAAAAAATCTGATGAACGATCATTGAATGCTCAACAATTAGCCAAACCAAGAAATATAGTCTAGATGAAGTGATACTCCACAAATTGAGTGAGGTCAGTGTGTTTCGAACAGTATCTGCATGTCTTTATGTCTTACAGAAATGTATTTGAAAGAGGAAGAAAATACACTTCTGAACCTATTGGAGAGAAACACTTACATAATTATTTAAACAAGAAAGACCAACAGCAGTTTAACTACACTGAAGCAAGAGTTAAATCCACTGATGAAAGGTACTCTATTGTTTTAAATGACTTATATTTACAGATCACCAGGACACGTTCTTCCTCCATAGACCCTTCTAATTATCCGTTAACGTTAAAAACTAACGCATCGATCCATTTATCCATAGAGCAATACATACGACTAGCTATCACCCGGTCTGCTGTACCGTCATCAAAACATCCTTGCACATATACTTCAATCCATTACCTGTCAGCTGTAATTGAATAATATGTTTATTATCCATCCGACTCATCTAATCATCAACATATCCATTGTTCTGTAAGCTATCCCCCGAACCCCGTCTTGTAACACAGCTGATCTTGTCTGACATTTCTGACATACACATCGTTCTACCGTGGCCATTTGCCCTAACGTTTCTCTTTTTTTGTGATATTTTTGAATGCCAGATTGGTGACAGCTTTTAATGAAATCGGTGAAATCAAGAACTGTATGGTTAAATTTGATAGCGAGTTTGATGAAATCAAGAAGCTACGATTGGATAAGTACAGAATCAATCAGCTTGAAGGCAAAGTTGACAACATGAAGGAAGACATTGCCGAGATTTTGAAAATAATAAGGAAACAATAGGAAATGACAGCGTAAATCATACTGTTGTTGACTATCTTTTCCCGCTAAAATTACATTTAGCGAAAGTTAGGATTTAACGTCATTCGCTTGTTTCATATGTATTTGTTTGCAAAATTATCATTTAGGTGGAATTGCACGTTTCAAACAAGTTTGTTCAAAGGAATATTTCTAATCTATGATGACAAGGAAATTCCTTCATACTATATATTTTCAAAAAGCAGAGAATCTTAAGCTTAGTATGGTAGCAATAGTTCACACGAGGGAGGCAGGGATGTACATTTGGGCGTAAAACACCACTATTTTGATATTTATGATAAATATTACCTTAAGTCAAAAACCTGATACTACAATTTTCTGAAATGTAATATTTCAATCGAAAGAAGAGTATGTGTGGAAAAAAAGGACTATTTTATTTGCATTATCAATGCAAATTCTAAAATGGCAGGGGTGGAAAGACTAACACTCAAAAAGTTGATGAAAACATGATTAGCAGAAAATTGGGTGATGATACAGTTGCATATATGAACACTACTTTATCACGCAACTGTTTGACAAACTACAAGGTAAACCCGACCAATATTTAATTGTCGGATTTACAAATTAATTAAAACTTTAATGACACTTGCAAAAATGTAATGTTAAGCGAAATACACTGGTGTTGGTTGCAGCGTCCCCTTAATTAAACAGACTTTACATATATCGTATTTTCTGCCGTCATTACTTCATGAAAATGTCATCTATTCATTTCGAAACAATAGAAATCCAGAATCTTTTCAGTCATGAGCCAACTAATCCATTAAGAGTCACTAAATGGTATGTTCTTATTTCGCATTGTCACTGTCACTGTCAGTCAGCGGACTTGGTAATAGTCTTCGTAGGGAGGTTCACTGGTCCAGCAATATACCTAGGATAATGTACATTATCCATTATATTGGTCTATTTACTCCAAAAATTGAAGTTGACTTCAAACTGTAACAACAATTAAGGGCAGGAGAATGAAGACAGAGAAAATTTGCGGCTGACAAAAGAGGGTGTTCGAGGGCATTGGCTTGAAAATGCAAGAGTACCACGGGGAGCATCCAAATTTCAATGCCATTTATGCTGATAATTCCCTTTGAACGGGTGAAAATATTTCTTTCCTAAGCCAGTCACCTGAGGATATCAAATGGAATAGGTGTATTTCAATATGTGACGGTCATTGGCAATTTGTGTTTCTGAATACTCTAGTGATGACTGTAAAAGTGTTGGACTAAGAAACGACACATCATTTCGGTACTATAAAGGTAGACAATTAGCCTTGAAAAAAGACGTTCATGCAAATTAATTATTCTACCGGTATAGTTCGTTTTTAATCGAATTTTATTTTCATAGTTTACCCTGATGATTTGTAAGTATGACACAATTACCTTACAGTAGTGGATAAAATCAACCTCAGTTGTCAATCATATACAAAAGCGCTGACGGAATCAAACCGTTTATAGTTTGCACCACTAACAACCATTTATAGTGAAAGTACACTTACGGGTGAAATATATAAATTAAATATCATGTGTACAAATTCCTTTCTCATCGCAGTATTCTAGTGGAGTAAATCAATGTCAAACATATATCAATTAACAGATATAGTCATTATCGCATATAGAAGAACATTCACATTTATTCTGTATACAATTAAGTCTATTAAACAAAGTTTATAGGTGAAATTACATCATCAAATTTCAAATGCACTTTCAGTCACCTGACTCTAGTAAAGTATATTTATGTTTTACAATTAGATGCATATAAAACGGCTAATTTCATATGTAGGTTTAGACTTCATTATTCCCACGTTTTTTGTGACATATGTGCCATTAACTGTTCTTTTCATCAAAACTGTTTTTGTAAGCTCCTGTAATTGGAACTTGTGACTAACTTCCCATTATATCTATCATTTTGATCATTTTTGTATTTTCAAATGTATGTATGCAATGTATTTTGATTATGAAATGGGTTTTTCTATCGTTTAGTATATTACTTTTATGACAGTTAGTTGATGAAGAGATGCTATCTCTTCTTTTAGATTCAGTTTTGGTTGTTTTTTTTCCTCGACGAATTTGATAATTTTACGTGTTATTTGTCATGCCTTTTGGGTATGTAGTATATACTTCTTTTGAATTCCATTTTGAATAGAATTGCTTTCCTTCTACGGCATTTGTAATCCAACAAGTCTTACAATAGATGGAATGATATTATACCATGTCTCAATCAATTGTTATCACGATACGATGCTTCAGGGTTTACTGTGTAGTAATTTTTGTGTATTTGTTATACTTCAGTAATAACAAGTAGCGCTGTTAAACATTACTTCCCTGAGTTGGCAGTTTTATGATTACACAAATCAGTCTAACTACAATTTATTTCTAATATCCTAACCTCTCTGCGGAATATTTAGTCAAATTAAAGGTGTTATCAACTCGTAACCATAACCCATATCACTACCACTTGTCATTGTTTTTTTTTCTAATGTATGTGACATGTTTTAGCTTACATGTTCACGCACGTGGGCTAATGTTGTCGCGAGTCTGTCTGGGTCTGTCTACGTGTCTGTGTGTCTGCCCGCCTGTCTCAAAAGAGCTCATCAGATCAGAATCAAATCTGGTGCATAGATTTAGTTTGCAAATGGCAAGAACTAGTTAGTTTTTGGTGTTTGTGGCTTGCTAAGTTTTTGCTCATTTTCATAATTAATGGTTTAGAAAAAAATGGATACACATTCTCATTCTGTAACTTTCCTCACCTTCACGGGAGCCAAAAAAGCCTTCTGACCTATCAATCACATGGTCCAGGTTGGAAATATCAAACTCATTAACTACTCTTCATTCGTACTACTAACATAGGTTGACATGAGGTTAGTAAGGGTCAACAACATTAAAATTTTACTTAATAGAACATTGTTGCTCGTGCGATTGTTCACTGCCTCTGTGCCAACTAATTTATTGTAAATTTTGTGCTGATGCCTGATACTTTCGTGGCCGAACGTCTTTCTTTACAATGTTGCACTGTAAGTATTTGGATTATACTAGATACTACTGAGGGTTTATTTATGAAAAAGTTGATCCACTAGATGGCTGTGCTTAGAAAAAGGTCAGTAATATGAATGAATACCAGCTAAATCTGCATAGCAAGATCAGTTAGTTGAATTACTAGGGAAAAAACGATTCGGAAACTTGTGCTCCGGCGACGGTTCACTTAGCGGCCGAACAACGCCCGCACACGACCGAGTACTTGACTTTATTCCCAGGAAAACGATATGATTTTCCACCTTATTCCACGCTTCAAAGCAATTCTTATTTATCTTTCATATTTTAATCTAAAGTTAAACAAACATTGCTGCAACTTGGAAAATCTAACGTGGGGACTACTTTTTCCTTCGACTTTCTACCTGGGTAATTAAAGCACTCAGTATGACAGTGACAAACAACTCCACATTGGTTCCACTTAGACTGGAAAAGTTAAGGAAGGCAAAAACAAAACAATATTAAGCTGATGCGTGATCTTTTCGTTGCTAAATCTCCTCTTGAAGTAATCAAGCACTATTTGTCTGTGTTCGATGAAAGTCTACTTTCATCTTTCATCTTCATCAGCTTCTCTGACAGTTCCGCGCGCTCCAGTGGCAGTTCATATATTGGCCAATGAGCGCCAACATACGACCGAGTTCTTGTATCTTCTGAGAGAAAAAAACGTATTATCTGACACTCACATTGCTTCTACTGATCTACTGAAGCATTAAACTGTATTCTCACATCTACATAAACACCTTAATCTCAAGTAAAATAAGCATGTGTGCATGCTGGAAAACTAAAACTCAAGTACTACTTTCCTAATTAAGACCTTAGCTGGTAATCAAACGTTCGCAATTTTCAACCCTATTTTACAATGGACCACGACGTATATTCTAGTGAGCATACTTTCTCAGAGAGATTATGTAATGATGTAATTACAAAAATTAAAACCATTAGACAGGATTATCACACCTTATGCCAATGCGTCACTGTATTGTAAAACATTATCACAAGACATTACCACTGAATTAATAGACCAGAGCATACTAAAACGAAATGAAAATCAAACCATTGAAGACACCAGGGCGGCGTACCATTCAAGGGTCTCATTCTTCTTTTTTCCTGATATTTTAAATGTCGTATGAAGATCTGCATAAGCCGTGTCTGTTTGCAAATGATTGGAGTATTCAATTGACATATAATTTGGTACATTTTCTGTTCACTTTTCCATTTCAAGTAATCTTTTGGCAAATTTTGCTTTTTCTATAACCACATTTCCGACCCCTCCTTTTTCTTACGTTGTGTGTAAATACTTTCAGTACAAACGACATTCTGTTTTCCTTATTATATTCTATTTCCTTAAGAGTTTTAAGAAACATGAGTATGAAATTTTCGTCTTTTCTAAAATAATAGGTTTAGAAACAATAACTCGATAACAATATACAACTCGATAACTCTTTGACTTGCCTCGATGTTCCTACAATAATTTGGTAATTAGATGTACGATACAGAGAACAAAATATAAAACACAAGGCGCTTCACTTTTACTTGCTTTACGTATTGGATTGGTGAGCATTGCTTTTCCTTTTGTGCAAGCATTATGTTCTTAATTGTATATTTACTCGTATTTCGGTATTTGATTGTAACTTTGTTGTTCCGGAACTTTGTTTAAATCTGAAGCAAACCGAATATCGAGCCTGTTACTTTTGCTTGTGTGACTTTAGCGTAATCTTTGTTACATGGAGTATCCGTCACAATTGCTGTCAGTTACTTTACAAACCGGTATTGTCTTACAAATTTATAATTAAAATTTAAGGGCTCATTTGATATGTTTTGCACCACTAAAATATGTTCGTTGAACTTTTTTCACTTTTATGCCACTAGATTCAATGAGCGTGTAGAACGGACACAATCAACAACAAAGCCACTATAGTAAGTTCGTCACTCACATCGAGTTCGATTATTGCAATATCTGCTGCGATCAAGAAGGTTAAAACTTCCATTCTATTCCATCTTCACTTGCTTGCATCAATTTCGTACAAATTTTGTAACATAACTACTAGGTGTATTTTTTATGATGAATGATCGTGATTTCAAATTGAATAGCAACTTTGGAAAGTACTACTCTTAAACGACTTTAATTTCTTGTGTTGATGATGCAAATTGTTTGAATCACTGTGAATCTCAAGCATTTATATGTTTGGGTGTAAAGTTGGAAGCAACGTTCTGGGCAAACATTTATATTTTAATTTGGCAGATCAGTGTGAGTATGGATACCAAATTTCAAAGCAATCAGATGAGTGATTTCAGAGAAAACGATTTGACCGAAAATGCAAACAAATTACCCCACAACACAAATAAAAAGATATTACCGCAATTTTTACACATCCGAAAGAAGACAACCCTTTGATCAAGAGTATCAAGTTTCAAGTCTATCCAACAAATGCTCTGGGAGAGAAAGATTTTGCGACCTAAAATGGGAAATTTTCCAGGAAACACAAATATGAAAATTTCACCACAAATTTGAAAGAGGCCAACCCTATTATCATGACTACCTTGCCTACCAAAAGATTACCCGCACATGGCTTGATCTTTCAGTTTATCCATGATGGACACAGTCAACAATAAAGCCACTGTAGAGGGTTCGTCAAACATAATGATCAATTGTTGCAGTATCTGCTGTCCATTAAGAGGGTAAAAACTTTCATTCCATTCCAACTTCGTTTGCTTGCAATAATTTAATGCTAACTTTGTATGATAACTACCGAATATAGTTTCAATGATTCCTGACACAGATGAGTTCAGATTATGGCTACTTTGAAAAATAACCTCAAGGACACTATGTGCCCACATTCGGCTTTAATCGGTCCATTCAAGAAATATTTAAACCAGAAAACCAGAATGACAAAAGCAAATAAGGAGTGCAACTTAGGTACGGGGGTCATCTTTAGGGACATGCATATAAACTTCTATAGCAATAGGGACAAGCAGATCCTACTTACATAAGCAAATGTCAACAAAAAATTAGCCAGAGAAGGTTTGACACGATGAAAAGTTTGGAAGATTGGAAGAAAAAAATTAAGAATGGGAAAATATTTACATGGGATCTGGTAAAAAGTAATGCTACCTTTTTTTTTTTTTTTTTTTTTTTTTTTTTTTTTTTTTTTTTTTATCTTTTATTGTAAATCATCATGAGCTAATAAGAAATATATACAATGCGAGGTAAAGTGTAATGATGAAATACGATACAGTCTATATCTTGAAGAGGAGAATTCACATTAAATTAATAATTTTCTCAAAGGTTTGTAATACATACTCTTTTGTACCAATCTGCTTTTCTATTTTATATCTCAAGATGAATTCGTTTTTAAGTATCACTTCAACTGGTGTATTTGTGTTAGTTATCCAATATTTATGGATGCTCCATTTACCCAGTAAGATAAGAAGATTAACAATACAATCCTGTTTCTTTAAGTTTATGTCACCACAGACCTCTGTAAAAATAATATTGGCTGGTGTTATATCTACCTGTATCTCAAAATACCTTGAAATAATGAGTCTTACTCTATTCCAACACTTGGCAGCAATTTGACAATGTATAAATCTATGTTCTAAAGAGTCTATCTGTTGGCATATTGGACAATACATAGAATCCTTTAACTTCCAAAAATACAGATACTTATTACATGGTATTAAACGATGTAACAATTTCCATTGGAACTCTCTAAGTTTTGTTTCTTTTGTTAAATTGTAAACATTAGTCCAGATTTTGCTGCAATCACTCAGTGATTCAAGAGGCGTCACATTAAGATTGTTGAACCATTTCAAGAGCTTATTACCAGCATGCGCTGAATACATTTGTATGAGATGTGAATACAATGCTTTACAGGTTAATTTATGAAGTGGAGAAATAGAATTACAGAGACGTACATTAAAATCATCCCCTGCGGTGCGAATTGCGTAAAACAACGGAATTTGGAGGACCAACCTAACAGAACCTGATTACCAGTTTGACTAGCATTGCGGTTCACTACGAACCATGCATTTAACACATTTACATAGAAATCTGGAAGAATACGTAATATGTTTTCTGGAATCGTCTTCCAAATTGTAAACTGGTGTAGAAGGTTACTAGTAGCATCTAAATGAAAATACGACCATGGTAAAACAGACCAAGTCACATCTTTACAATTTATCAATCTTTTCACCCACAAAGCCAACATGGCATCGACTTGACACTTTACATTTGCGTGTCTAACACCACCAAGCTTATAATCACTTTGAATAAGTTTGTTAGAAATTCTTCTTTTCCGTTTAACAAAACTATCAACAAGACTTTGTACTTTACAACATACATCGCTTGGAATGCCAATAACTGATGAAAGATACAAAATCTGTGAAATAGCAAGAGATTTAGTGACAAGAATACGGCCATAAATTGTGAGTTGTCGTCTTCTCCATGTATTTAAAATTGTTTCCAGAGAATTAAGTTTACTGTCCCAATTCAGTTTTCTACACAACAGATCGTCATAACCAAAATAGACCCCCAGGGTTTTGATGGGGTCATTTGTCCAACTAATATCGCCAACCGTGTCATTACAAAGTTGTAATGCGCCCAACTTAAAGGCCTTGGTTTTCTTCTTATTCAACTTCAGACCACTACAATCGTGAAATTCTTCCATTACAGTGAGAACAGATTTTACAGAGGTAATATCCTGAACAAAACAGTTGTGTCGTCTGCAAGTAAAGAAATCTTTGCTTCTTTAACTTGGTCATTATGAGATGGTAAACGAAACCCTTTTATGTTCTTATCATGCCTGATTTGCATGCCAACATTTCAATTGCAATAACAAATAATAAAGCTGAAAGTGAGCATCCTTGACGGACCCCTCTTTCTAGCTTGAAGTAACTAGAGCACCAACCTTTATACAAGATACAACTTTGAATATCGGTATAGAACGTTTTCACCCATTGACGAAAAGAACGCCCAAAATTCATGCGTTGTAGTGTTTCATCAAGATAGTCCCAATTGACACTATCAAAAGCCTTTTCGTAGTCAATAAAAATGGCTACACCTCCAGTGTTGTGTTTCTTTGAATAATGAAAGATGTCAGCAATGAGTCTGACATTCTCACCAATAAAACGCCCCTTCATGTATCCTGTTTGATCACTGTGGATCAGCGATGGGAGGACAAGTTTCAGACGATTAGAGAGGGCTTTTGTAGCAATTTTGTAATCAATGTTTAAAAGAGAAATCGGCCTCCAATTATTGAGATCATCTTCAGAACCCTTCTTAAATAGGAGTGTAAGAACACCACGTTTCTGAGATAACGAAAGTGCTCCACTCCGATAGCTCTCATTTAAGGATGACAAAACAAAATCACAAATATCATTCCAGAAAAAACGATAAAATTCCACAGTCAACCCATCAGAGCCTGGGGATTTATTTTGAGGCATACTGTATAATGCTTTAAAACATTCTCTAACAGATAACTCGCCTTCACAAATATTCATCTGATCATTTGACAGTTGTGGAACAGGTGTATCTCCAAGAAAATCGTTTAAATTCGTATCCCTTTGTCTTGCTTTGTATAAATTATGATAAAATTTCTTCTGCCCATCAAGAATATCGTCAGTGTCTGTGACATAATTACCATCAGAAGTATGGAGGACATTCATTTCCTTTTTAGAGGCGTTTGACTTTTCTAGCCCCAAAAAGTACTTGGTGCTTTTTTCTCCCTTTTCTACCCATCGTGCCCTGGAGCGTATTTGCGCACCCTCAGCACGTAAAGTATACAAATCTTCTAAACGCTGTTTAATTGTTGCGTAAGTCTCAATGTTAACATCTGATGGCTCATAAATCATGTTTTTTTCTGCTATATGCAGTTGTTTCTCTAACTCTGGGATAAGGATGTTATTATTTTTTGTTGTATTTTGACAGTAAGTGATGGTACACTCTTTAACATCCTTCTTAATTAAATCCCATATAACCTTGGCATCAACATTTTGATATTTAGTACCACAAGTTGTAAGGAGACGACGAATTCTATTGACATAGTCGTCCTTTTGCAGTAAATACTTATTGAATTTCCAACACCAGGACCTCTGTCATTATTTTTCACATTCATTTCAAAATACACTGCCATGTGGTCAGTTTTCAAAGCAGGTCTGATGTCTACAGTCTTTGCGTCTCTTATAAGATTTTTAGAGATAAAAATATAATCAATTCTACTATAAGTTGGGCTGGGATGTAAACGCCGCCATGTAAATTGTTGTCGGGACGGATTGCGTTGTCTCCAAATATCAACCAAACTGAAGTGATATAACACTTTCAGTAGGGATGGGACGGAATTATCGACAACAGTTGAATGGGATTTTTTATCAAGGCACTTATTAAGCGTACAATTGAAATCCCCAGCTATAATAAGGAATTCATACACACAGTTTTCATCGACTACATTGACCAATTTGTGAAAAAACGTTTTTTCTGAATACAATCATTGGGTGCATAAATACCACAAATTGAAAGACCAATATTTTTATACATACCGTTAACGATCACAATCCTACCATAATCATCTTTGTACACGCTGTCGATCTGAAAGTTGGAATTCTTTGAAATAAGAATAGCAACCCCTCTACTGTTGTTGGTACCGTTTGACAGAATAATCTGTCCACCCCATTCCTTTTCCCATTGAGTAACATTCACATTATCCCCATACACTTCTTGTAAAATTGCAAACTTTACTTTTTGATGTTTCAACCATTGAAATATATCTCTACGTTTTGTGTTATTACCTAAACCTCTTACATTTAAAGTTATAATGTTTATTTTGTCACTCATCGTTTTCTTTGTTTCCTCTTCCTTTTGCGTTTCTTCCTTCCACTTGATTCCGTATTCGAGCTACTTCGGAGTATCGGTGGCGATTCTGGCGATAGATCGGACATTTCTTCTTTTGTAGTGTCGCAATCGACGAAATGTTCGTTGCCGCTCTCACTGATGTTCGTAGACTCATCTTCATGTGAATCGCTGTCTCGTATGCAGTCGTCCCGAAGCGAAGCGCTCGAAACAGTCCGATTTTCAGTGAAGAATGAAGTTATCGACCGTTGTGTAATATGGTGTTCCGATGATGAGGGTTCGCGTCCGGTTTTTCCTCTGCGACAGTCTCTTGACCGAGGTACTTCTTGGCGCGAATCTCTTTGTTCGTTGTCTGTTAGAGTCGATGACTGTGACGGTTGTACCAGCACCGGTTCTGCAGGAATAGATGAAGGCCGGGATGTCAAAGTTCCCTCATCGCTGGAAAGTCCTGTGATTGGCTGTTGAGGCGCATCGGTATTTAAGCCATTCGTCACTGCCATTGATAACGTAGTTTCAACACTTTTCACAATCGGTTCGGTTTGCTTGTCATGTTTTTGTGCAACACATTCTTTAGCAAGATGTCCGCAACCTAAACAAATTCTGCATTTCGTGGGATTTGTACAACGGGAGCGATAATGACCCGGTTGTAAGCAATTGTTGCAGACAGCTTCTGATTGATTTTGCGCATTGATGAAAAGTCTTGCTGTAAATAAGCCAACTTTAGTAAACTTTGGTAGTTCTTTGCTTGGTTTTTCAGCAAATACAGTTCGATCCCCATTGCATATTTGTAAGCTTGCCATTGATTCTCCATCTTTGTCTGTTGACCCGAGATTTAATTTTCAGGCCCAAAGCAGTCAAAGCTCCCTCAATGACACGATCATCCAAAGACAACGGCAAATCTTTCACGGAGATCTTGATGCCATCTTCGTGTAATTCACGTCGAAATGGATTTTTGTCCCACAATTCTACTGCTTTACCACGTAGGGACAAACCGTGTTGTAGTAATATCAACTTATCTGCATTGTCTTTGGGGTATATTCTCCAAAGTCCTCGAATTCGCTGCAAGCCGTCAATATTGTCAATTGCACGACCTCTGCAATACCAGCAAGGATTTCCTCACCTTTTAACCATTGCTTGGTTTCTGCCTTGACAACATCTGACTGTTTCAGGAACAGGACAGTCTTTCTTTCTTCACCATACTCAGCGTCTACATTCGTATGAGCCACTTGTGCGTAACTTCGTGCAGTGGTAACACTGGCAGCCATGCTGGGTGTGGTTCCTTTGTTGCGACCAAAACTGAGTTGAGATGAAACCTTCTCTGAAAGCACCCAAAAGCGTAGAAAGTAGCACAAATTGGTTTCCTTCACGTATAAGCAAGTAAACTCGTGCTTCCACGACTTAGAAGTCGAAGAAAATTTGGTGGGATGACAATTTTGTCAAAAAGTAGCGCAGCGTTCTGACACTGTTTCCGTAGATGACAGATGCAGAGCGCCCTCAAAGTAATGCTACCTCATTAATCCTCTAGACCCTATTCCCTCCTAAATATCAAATGTTCCATCCCTTGCTTGACCATGTTTACATAGGCCAGATGGCAGGAAATGTATTTGCAACCTTAGGGATATTATAATTTATGCTATGAGTGCTATCATTTGAATAAAAACTGCACTTGAATTAGTTACAGATAGTGAAATGCCTTCCACTGTGAGGGGTGATTACGACATCTGCAATAATCCTGGATGCAAATTTCTCATCCGTTCTTGTGAGTCTTACACGGAAAAGTTGCAAAAAGTGATCCAAAATGAAAAGATTTGCCTCAGCCTCTGTTTTCTGCATCAAATTTTCCTACAAATTGATACCAAATATGACAAAATTATATTCATAGCCTTCAAAACTGTCTCGCAATATATCCAGGGTTGGTGTACGTCATTTGAGATAACAAACTGAGAAATTTACCTAAAATATAAAAATTTGGGATTTCCCAGCACTTTGAGCAGACAATTTATCTAATAACATCCCTCGAGACTTTTGTACTAAATGAAAAAGATATCCGACAAGTGATTTTGAAAAAAAGTTTACTTGACCAAACATGACAAAATTGTCTTAAACATAGGGCCAAAGTCCCTGAAGCTACTATAGAAATGGATACAAAATTAAGTTTTTCCTGACTGTATGAACTGTCTCACTTAGGTCATCCTAGGGACCTGGAAACCGAATATTAAAGCTGTCTGATACATACATACATACATACATACATACATACATACATACATACATACATACATACATACATACATACATACATACATACATACATACATACATACATACATACATACATACATACATACATACATACATACATACATACAGACAGACAGAAAGACAGACAGACAGACAGACAGACAGACAGACAGACAGACAGACAGACAGACAGACAGACAGACAGACAGACGCCGGACAGATACCCATCCCAATAGCTTGTATAGACTATAGTTTATGGTAGCTAAAAATACACATTTGTATATTCAGGACAATTTCTCTATGTCTATCTATTGTCATCCCTTGACATCTGTACACCAAGTACAAAAGCTGTCTGTCGAGGGGCTTAAAAAGAATATATTTTTATGATTTTTTTGACCAGAAAACAACAAATTGCCAAAAAAGTACTTTTTCTAATTTTGTCGTAATGTCAACACATCAGAAGGGTAACATCCTTGGAAACAACCAACCCAAATTTGAAAGCAACAGGGCTGGCGGTTTCAAAAAAGAATAATTTTTACTTAAAATGAGAAAAACAAGCAAAATACTTAGCAAAAATACAAAATTCAAGATAAATTAACGATTTCATAAAACTTATAGGTTCACCTAAGGAACTGGCACACATTTCTAAAGCAATCAAAGCAGCGGTTCTTGAGTTATTAATACTTGACCATTTTCAAAGTTTAAGCTCATTTGCATAATTTTGGCAATGCAAACTTCATTTGATCAAACTCCCATCTGTAGCTCAGTATGCATTAAAACACCAAATACCAAGCTGAAAAGTGCAGCGGCTCGCGAGTTTTTGATTTTAATACATACATACGTACGTCATAGGTACGTATGTACGTACGTAGGTACGTATGTACGTACGCGTACGTACGTACGTACGCACATTAGTACCAAAGACTATGGTCAAACTATGGCTAGTTAAGCCAATTCACATTTTTACTCAACATATTGCGGATTTATAAGTATGCATTATGAACAGAAAGACATGAATAAGCCTTGAAGTTGCACTCCCACTTGGTAACATTTTTAAACACATTTTTTTAATGCCAAAGGTAGATATTTGACGTGGCGAATGCGTGCGGGTCGCGAGATATCGATAAAAACATGTCCTCAAAAAAGTAAAAGTTTAAATTCCGGTGGCTCACCTTAATTCAGCTTCCGAACATCGAACGTTCGGCACTGGGGCCATTGGCAACTAAGCTATGGAGTACAGGTCTACGATAACGCTGCTGTATGCCAGAGTACCACTCGCGTCGGTGATCGGTCATGCCCCATGGGGGGAAGCCGAGTATAACTGACTCGGAGAAAAAACGAAAAACAAAGTTTGCTGATTCCACAAGAATTCGCATAGGTAACTAGCACATATTCGCCTTGTATGCACGCATACCACGCGGCGGCCGTGTAACCAAGCGTAACTGTGTGGCAGACGACTAAATGTAGTCATCAAAGGCGGCTCATATTTTACACGTAAAAACTGATAGCTATGTGGTTTTGGTTAAAAATATAATAGAACTGACTGAGAATAAAGAAAACGGCTAAAGACTAAGAAGTTAAAAAAAAACTTACCTGAAGAGAAGGCATAATGCTGTATATAAAGTCTTCGCAGTTGGAGGTAAAATTGCATAGTTCGAACTTATTATGGACTCCCTAGAATATCGTCAATAAGCACAACAACAACCTTAGAGGGATTTCAGGTGAAAATCAGAAATGATCGTAAAACTTCAGGATGTGAAAAATACGCTTAGAAAATGACATGTTTTTATCGATATCTCGCGATCCGCGTGCAGTCGCCACGTCAAATATCGACCGTTGGCATTAAAAATGTGCTTTAAAATGTTACCAAGTGGAAGTGCCTGTTTAAAATACATTTTTATCAGATTAATACTTATAAGTTGACAGAAATTACATTTGAGAATGAAAAATTGAAAGTGTCAAGGAGTATGGTCATGTAACATACCTTATGTGAGAACCAGTGGTTGGGAATGGCCTATTTCTGCAAGGCAAGGAAAGATTGTAACAATAATGACACACATATAGGTTCTGTAGCGCACAAACAAATCCTTTAAGACTCAAAATAATTTGTCTGCGACTACTGTGCAATTGTCATCTATGAGTGATATTCCGTAATGCGTTCCTCCATAAATAAGACAAAGCAAATATCCGATCTAGTCATCACGGGGTTTATTCGAATATAAGCAAGTCTTCCAGATAACGTAATGAAACGTATTGGAACGATTAACTGAAATAAATCAGAAAAATACAAAAAAAATAAGAACTAAGCTAAAATTCACACTCTGTAATGACCCAGGGGTCAAAGGTCAAATCAGTGGGTCAAGTCATAGGACCTGCCTCATTAAGCGCCCTCTAACGGTGACTGAACGCTTACCTTTGTTTACAAGATCTCATTTGCATAAACGACCATGACTTACAGAGCATGAACAATTTAACTGCTTTGCAACAGTTATAACTAAATCAAAGTTGCATGAAAGTACAATCACTAAAGCAACTAAACTAATAAGTCTTAGATCAAACATGGATCAACTCAATCAATGTCCGTACGAGTGTTCTTTGTTCTTGGTCATTGTCCGTATAGATTTGCCTTGCAGGGGCGACGCCCTTGTATGCACAAGGCCAACAGAGTTCCTTGGAAAACTCATTCAGCTGCTAACTCAATATACAATAAGATAGAGGCTTACCGGATATTTTGTGGGCTCATAGACAACTGTAGCACTGAACAGGCTGAAATCTGTTCCGCAAAAACGTCTTTACAAGCAATTCTGGCGAGGAAAAATGTGCTCTAATCTCCTTGACTTGTAACTTTCAAGGAGGCGTTTCCCACACTAAAGGCTGTTAGGCCACGTAGTGTCTTTCTATGCATCGCGTTGTGTAATAGAAAGGTAAACACTGATTGTATCAATGAACTCAGTCTTGAAAACGTGTTATGGGTCAACACACTCTACGCTGATATCAATTGGAATCTGTAATCTCTTACTCCAAATAGTGAACAGAGAATTTTGGCCGTAACAGGTTCTAATGGATTTTATTCTGTCAGTTTTTTGAAGTTTACACAGTAGAAATTATTTATACATCTGTATTACAAATCCGTGACTTAGTTCAATTCAGAACAATATACTAATGAGTATCAGCCTAAAATATCAGCAATAAGTTCTTCAAAATAGTGGATTCATTTACGGTTGTATCTCCATGATTTCTGTGCATATATATGCTGTACTGTAGGATTGAGTGAGTGTCTACGTCTGGAACGGTGTGTGTAAGTGTGTGTGTGTGTGTGTGTGTGTGTGTGTGTGTGTGTATGTGGATCTTGGATTGGGTAACATTCTAATGATCTTATAGTGGAATATATGCTGTCTTATAAGACCACCTATGAGCAGGAGTTCCTATGCATGTGTCAGGGTGTATGTGTGGGTATGTGTGTGGTTATTTCTGTGTAGCTGCTGTAAAGAAGCCTGGATATGCCAGAGTAAATTTACGTGTACCTGTCAGTTTGTAACCTATTGTACATGTTGTCTTTTTGAAGTAGAAAATCTTACAATAAACAGCCTTGAGAGTAATTCAGCCAAATTATTCTGATAGAATACATTCAATGACAAAACTCACACTATTCAACATCTATAGTATATTGTTTTCTGGTGATAGAAAATAACGTACACAATGTATAAAGAGTTGTAATTTACTTTGAAAGATTACTACTCTACCACACACACTACAAAATTTAGGTTTTTAAATATATTGACTTTTTTCAAATTTCTGTCTATAATAATTAAATTGTTTCTACAACCCAGATGTAATCCATTATTGAGATAAACAAAAAGTCAAAAACGAAGATATTTGTCCAGGAAAAATAATCAGTAGAGTAAATATTGTAAAACTCAAGTTAAAAGAGTTTGTAAACATCCATGAAAACCTGTCAAAAGTAAGCGAAAATGTAGTAAGCCTCAATAAAAATGGTTTGTAATGTGTTACATTGTGTTACATTGTTTCAAAATGATGTCAAAGTTGATGACATTGTAACAATCTCATTCAAATGAAAAGTGAAACTATAACATTGTAACAATTCAACATATCAGGTGATGCACAATTTGCATATATTTGCATATAGTGAATACCATTGTAATTTTACTTTTGACAGATGGTTCAACATTTTGAGTAAACTGTCACATGAAATGATATTTATAAATATGAAAGCCAGTTTTAAAAAGTTGCATCTTTGTCATATTAATTTCTCTTAAACTCATGCAGCTACTATTTGTACTTAACAAACCTGATATACTAATTGTTGTGTTTGCTGCAACCAACCCTTCAACCTTTCACTGTCATGGTTTGGTACAGCCCTGTTGCTGTTGATACCTGGGCAACTATACTTGGAAAATGGCGGTGGTAGGGTACAACTTTGTAATTTCTGTTTTTATCACCCCTTTTATAATTAAATAAACTCGTACCAGTTAATTGGAGCACGTGAGTGAAAGGTTGAAAGATAGAAATAGTTTATGAATATCATCATTTGAAAATTTAAAAATACTCTGTAACATACCACTATACATTGTGTCCACTTTTGTTCATATTAAATTTTTCGTAAGATACAAATTGTTTATGACAAATACCTAGATGCTAATTTTACGAGTTTCTTAATAACAAGCCTCAATGTCTGACCTAAAAATTCTGTGATATTATAAAATAGTTGTTTGTTCACTGAATGTTCTAAAAAGTGCATCTTGTCATACAGGGGTTGATGTTTTAAGGATATTTAACAGTGTTATCAAAATTCACCATTAATTCATCTCTAGGAGAGATAATAAAGAAGAGTGTGGACAATGAAATTACATCTGATTAACCTCATTTTGCTCCAACGACCTTTGACCCTGCAGCCATAGATGTGTTGTACAGAGCCATTACTTCTTCATCATCCCCCTGAAAACAATAATTGACAAATTTAAATAATTACACCTTACATTCTTAATCATGTGATCAATTAAGTGACATCACTGCAATAGGCAAACTTAAAATTCATACAACAAGAAAGAGAAAGAGAGAGCTAGAGAGGGAGAGGGAGAGAGAGAGAGAGAGAGAGAGACCACTTACTGCAAGAGTTCAATGGGCAATGGGAATATAATGGTGGAGTTCTTCTCAGCAGAGATTGCGTTCAGGGTTTGCAAATAACGCAATTGTAACGCAGATGGCGATTCGTTGATCACATCAGCAGCCTCCTTCAATGCACGTGATGCATTCTGTTCTCCTTCAGCCGCAATAACCTAGAATGAAATTGATTGGATGATTGTAGAGTTGTAAGCCAGATCAAATATGGTTTTTGATGTTGTAAGCCAATCAAATATGGTGTTAAACATAATTACAAATTAAATGCAGAAAAACTGCATTGCATAAGACCTACGCAGGCCAGATTAATGCCAATGAACAATTTTGATGGAAACTGTAGCTATACTTGGTAAAACAGTAATGTTAGTCTACAGGGAAATCATTTGATCTTATGTTTTTGTCATTTTTGTTGTACGGAACTACAAAATTTCATAGAAATTCACTGAGATATGTTTGAGATGTGACTGGTTTAATGTGGAAATGACACTAATGTGTCTCATGATTTGCAATTAATGCAACTATTTACACCATGGCTGTGAAAAAGACAGATTCAGTACTAATTGCCACACTACAAAATGTACAAACTAAACAATATTGCTTGCCGTCCTTTGCTAAACTTGAGAAATCACTCAAACATCTCAGAATGGATGAAACCCAGATAGACAGCTTCCTATGCAAGGATTTATGTTGCAAGAACTGAAAGATCCTGTGCATATTATAACCTTTTCAGCATTTGTATAACACCTCTTCTGCCAAACAACCTCTTTTCTTCATACTGTGTATGTTTTCTGATATAAACAGACAGGCTTACCTTAGCTCTGGCTTCTCTTGAAGCTTCAGCCTCAGCCGCCATGGCACGTTGCAATTGAACTGGCAGACGTACATCCTTACTGCAAAGTTTAAACACAAACGAAAAGACATGACTTTCCTCTTCATTTAACAGAGTAAGGAAACATTCCCTTCAACCAGTTTCCATCTTGCTAAACCACTTTAAAACCACTTGGTCCCACATTTTCTATTTTCCAATTAAAATGGCTGGGAATTATGGATTATTCAAATCTGAGAACGGCTAGGGAAGCATAGAAACTTATATACATGAACTACTTTCAGTGGTACATTTATACATATAACTGAAAGTATTTAACAGAATTTGTTTAAATTTTGCTTCTCATTGATCATCTTTGATTGAAAGTAAAATTTTGTTTTCATTCAACTATTACCGGGAAACTGCTTTGCAATTCCAAACTTTGTTAATATCCTTGTTCAGTTTTCTCACACTGCCTGCTTACTTACTCTTCTGAAGAAAACAAGATTGAACCAGTCTAGCTGTGAGAAGGTTTACCGTTCTCTATTTGTGAACATTATCTGAAAACACACTGTCCAGTAAATGATTAATGTATTGGCTGACAGCAAATAAGAACTGTTTGTGACAATGAAATGTAACACGAGGTATTTATGAAGAGTATAGGATTGGTGTATATTTTACTTATGATTTGTAATATTTGAATCAAAAGTACAATAAATTATCACACCGGGCAATGTCTGTCTGACAACCAAATAATGTCACTAGGCTTCTTTTAAACCAAAGTGGAATCTTTGGCAACGAGTTTATTTATTAATATTTGAATTCTTTCAACCATGATTGTGTCCTTTGTCTTTGTATTATTTTTTACAATGAGAACATAGTCTTTAATTATACATGCATAAATTATGAAAACTACCCACTTCATAAAACTTACAATAAAATTTACTATTACTATCTTAAACTGTTATACTGTTAATACTTAACAGTAATCTCTGTATTTTAAGTTTAGTCAAATTACAAATGTAGCAATACTATCTTGCTAATAACTTATTGCAAAAAAGACATAAAGCTACATATTATAAAATAAAAGAGCTATCATGTAACTAGAACAAAATCAATGAAACCACAGTATCTATACATAAGTGTATGACAACAGGACCCATGAAATTGTTCTTTGATTACAAAATTATTTCACAAGAAAGAGATCAGAGTATTTTAATTGATTTTCAACATCGGGTCAAAGGTGAATAATACTGCTAACTGCTGCATCATTGGATTTCCTGTCTTGATTAACTCAATTATATCATATGATAGAAAGTGCATAGATTATTTGAATAAACTGTACATTAATTAATACCTAAATCAAAGTCAGATTACGTAAACAATTTTACTTTTATTATGACTAACCCTCATATTTCTCCATACTTGCACATTTCTCTGACAGCAAAACTTACTCAACAAAATGTAGATTATTTGGAACAGAAAAGTTTCGAAGAGATAAGAAAGAAAAGAGTGAGTATTACAAACAGAGATGATAAAGAACTGTGAGATCCTGTCTTTATGCGCCTGTAGGATTACTCACATTTCAACACGTTCCACAAGGATACCCCAAGGATCTGTCGCTTCATCAAGACCATGCTAGAATGTCAAGACGGTTGGCAAATTAGACATGATAAGGAATGGTTAGCTTTGTGATAATGTCGTGTTTACATTTTTTACTCACATTTCAACACGTTCAACAAGGATGCCCCATGGATCGGTGGCCTCATCCAAGATGCTCCAATGAAAATGAAAATAACATAGGACAAAGCAATGTGATTGACTTTGTTTAACAATCAGATGTAAACAGTGAAAGTAATCTTAATATAAAACAATTTCTGACAATCAAAAACCATGCCACTAGTAGAAAAAAATATTTTCTTGTAATCCAGAAAACAGGTGCAAAAAACAAAATAAACTATCTGTGAGGTACAACAGAAACACTGATACTAGGTAGTCAACTCCATAACACAACCTAAAACCAATTATTGTATTGTGAACATTTGTCAACACATATTGACCAGACCATTCATGGATTCTGCTTTGAACGATATAGAATAATGCTAATATCGTGTTCCTATGACGACATCAACTGCACAAAACATTCACCACATAAAATGTGTTTGTCATGAGGGGTATGGTATAGTATTTTCATCTACATGGTTTCACAAATATTTCTCTATGGGTATCTCAATGGGCCAGTGCAAGAAGGCCGTATTATCTCCCGTGGTTTAACAAAAGGGATACCCCTTCTTGCACTGGGCCATCATTTTTTTCTTCTATTTTTTTTTGCATACAGAATCACTGACAGATTGCAAACCAAAGCGTTTTTCAAAATGCATTACAACAAACTAATAAACTGACAAGTCCAATCCACGAGCAGCAATTAAACTGCCCACAAAGTTTGAATTTTGTAACATATCATCCATTAAAATTGTCTAGACAAATGTGAATTAGATAAACTTTGTTCATCAATATGGTAGACAATTAATGTTGCTCCGGGAGAAATTCATAACGACATCTACTCGAACAAATGACCTCCAAAGTGTCTTGAACATGAATAAAATTACAACCACTGGAATATTATACAGCAGAGTGGCATCTAGACACATTTGCTAGGTTTTAAAATGAATTCAATACAGTCACTGCTTCCTTGATATGACTCTCATCACATCTCAAGCATTTTCATGCATTTGTCAGTTTTCAGAATCATTAGTTTCACAAGCACGAGTACTTTCCGAACTGGTCCCCAAACAGCGGCAATCATACCATCCATTGACAACACCAAAATAGAAGTGGCGACGCAGGCACAGTTTAACGTCGATGAAACCCTTGAGTATGTTTTTTTTTCTGGACGGTGATACTAGCGAAATTGATACTGATCCCAAAACTTAACTCGACAGAGATAGCGGAAGTCAAATTCCACTAACGACAACTCTAATACTGAAGTTGAATGTGTTCCCGAACCAGTCGAGCAAAGACAGAAATTGCAAGGAAGACAGGAAGGTAGGCCAGCTGATCATGCTGTGAGAAGAGTGCAACAAAGGGCTGGTGACCGACGTCACAACGATGATGGTGTATCCTGTTGATATTGTACGACATCAATCTATCAATGACAATTACACATCGGACTTGCTACCAGTATATAAGCTAATATAATATAAGCTCTCCTTTGAATGTCAGATGATATCTATTGTTCGAAGATGCACTTGTAAGAAATATGCATATTAACCTCATTTGTGTGGAATATGTTTTAGAACATGTGTTCCTCTTACTGAATTCGAGTTAATAAAAGGTATGTAGTATTTTTAGAGTGTTACGCTGATAAGAAAGACATTTACATATTGAAATATATTAAGAAACAATTCGACATTTTGGGTTTTTTTTCGGTAAAATCCATATGGCTACCATGATCACGTTACCTTTTAGTTGGGTCACATGAAATTTTGTGACATTTTTATGATGCTCTGTCATATTGCAATATTCAATGACAAAAATTGTCCTGAATACTTCTATAATAGATAAGATATAGCTCATGCATTTAAATGAATATTTATAACCTTAGGCCATACTTCCATAGAAAACTACGATAGGAATGCAGTGAAAGTGCTAAAACAAGTTTCATCACGTATCCTTATTTGGGGAAACTATAAGCCGATGCCTGATCGTTCCGTAGCTAAATGTTTTGTTTGTTTTTTTCTCAACCTCACTTCACACATCCGAAGGTGTATAAAACGACCATTATCACGTAGCTTCCATACTTTATCTCGAGTGACACAAAATGGCTCATGTCGGAAGCTTAAAGTCAGGTGTGACTTTCTCTGTGGACTGTCGTTGTATGTAATCAAAGCACTACGCATAAAAGTAAACTTTCTCCACAACCGTTTAACACATATTGAAAAAAGGGCACAAAAACAAAAGAAGAAAACACAAACAAGATTCTCTTTGTCTGTGATAAAAACAAACAATCGTCTACAGTTTGGATTGACATTGAGTCACTTAAGGTCATCGACCTTATAAGTTCACTGGAGTAAGAAGGACTTTGATGCATGACATGTTTTGTTGTTTTCGGTCCCGATTAATTTAGGGAAAATATTTAGCCACTGTCCGACCCTTCTGGAGCTCAATCTCTTCTAGAAAAAAATGTAATACTCTTACTTTTTGATGGAATTAAAGTTGTTGTACGTGTGGGGAGTTTTCATCCAAAATTTGACCTGCTACTGTATGTTAAAAAGCCAATTATATGCTTGAATAAAGATAATTTCCCAAAGCAAGTAAATTGATTTTAAGAGGATAAAACCGGAAATTTGACAAATTTCCAACTTTTTGCGCTCTGGCGGCATTTATTTAGTCACGTATCCTAATTTAGGGTAAATTATAAGAGGATGCCCGCAGTTCCATAGCTGAATGTCTCCTGGAAAGAATGTTAAGAAGAGGTTAATTATATGCTTTGAACGCCCAATCTGCAAAACAAGTTGATTGATTTGAATTTCAATGCACAAAAATTGGAAAGAAAGATTGAGAAAATTCGAGCCAAATTGGCAACTTTGTGTGCTGGCATTCTTTTTTTAGGTTTGAAAAAGGTTGCCCGCACTCTAGGCGAGCTGCGAATCCACAAAAAGGGCCTTATTTTAGGAGTTTAATGTACCCACCTTACATACGGCAACACCATACGTCATTTGAAAGCTTATTATCTTTACCTTAAGAAAATTGACGATGTGGAGCTGCGCAAGTAGGGCCATAACCTCCTAATTTGCATAATTAACAAGGGTACCAAATTTGCATAAATGTGATATAATATTTGAAATTTACCGTTTACTTCTCTAACGATATGTTTAAACTATCGAGTGATATATCAATAAAAGGTCTTTCCATGTAAAATACAAAATGGATATTCAAAGAGATATTGAAATGTATTTTAACTGAAATATGTTCATGTTTATATGGAAAACAATATTTTCCCCTTTGAATAACAATATTTTTAAAAATTTTAACACATAGAGCCACAACACACAGCCACATCATACATCATTTGAAGGTTATTATCTCCACTTCAAGAAAATTGACAATTGGAGCTACCGAACGGGGCCATAATCCCTTTATGTCCATAATCACACGCATACCAATTTGCATAAATGCAGATATAATTATAAATTTATAGTTAACTTCTCTAAACATACCTTTGAACTATCGAGTGATATATCAAATGAAAGGTAGTTGCATGTAGAATACAAAATGAATATTCAAAGAGATATTGAAATTGATTTCAGTAGTAAAGAAAGCGTGGACAACTGGTATGAAGTAAGAATTTTACACCCCATTTTATTCATTTATCTACATGAAGCGAAGGAAAAATTAACCATCCATGTAACTAAAGTATGACCCTGACCTATATACGAACTCACGCACGCGCAACAGCTGGCGCAGCAGCGCAGCAGTGCATTGTCCTGAACTAAGCGGGGAAATTCCCTGCTGAGCATGTTTATACACGTTCCGAAGGTGTACGGGAAATTCCGTGTGAGTCATCACCATCAAACTAGCCTATATAAAGGACCCCCGTTGTCAGTCGCGGAGTCTAGCTGATGTGAATTTTTTCCTACTGCATGACTGAGGTCTGAACTCGGAGTTCCTATCGGTGCGAACTTGTTCACCCGATAGATAAAATTTTAGTAATTTCCTCTGAACTTAAAATGTGACGGAAGACCATTACTTCAAATAATATGAGACGTTTCAGATGAATGGTACTGATATCTAAAGTGTTCACTCTTTTATCTCTACGTACAAATGTAGTTCCTAAGTCGTTCTCTATTCTATTCCCACCAACAAAACATTCAATACTCATTTCCCCTCCCCGATCTTTATCAATACTTATGATAATATCACAAGTTGTTCTGTTATCTGTTTTCATAGCATAATATCCAACCAAATCGTCAAATTCATCTCCAGTAGCTAACTTTACACATCTAATGAGAACTGTACCATGTTGAAGTATTTTCATATTATCAGTCATCTGTTGATTTACAGTCTGTAAAGTGAGAACAGCTGCCTCATCACCGTCACTTTTAAGACCCAGTTTCTTTAAAGTTGTGTCCCAAAATAATCTAACTGGAACTCCGCTAGCTGTATACGAGCAATAATTCTCCCCCTCGTTTATCCACCTTCTTAGTGTATTATCTGCCTTCATTATTGTATTAAGAGGACTAATTTTAAGATGAATTGGTATACCAAGAAGTGCAATGTATGGATTTGTAGGAGTAAGCCAACTACGAAAATCTAACAATTTATATTTGTTTACATTGCTATCAAAATAAATCACATTCGGAGTTCCTGGTGGTTCAGCAACACCTCCTGCAATTTCACTATCCAATATATCTAAGATGTTACGCGGCACATTATAAGGCATGAATTTCTGACTAGCCGAATCCCATGTCAGAGCAAAAGGAGTAGAATCATTCGAAGCCTTTGTGGCGTCAATTACAGTTTCATCAATGTCTTTAAGTTCGGAAAATTCTACAGCATGCTCGTGGGATTGCACCGCGGCATTGGCTAAAACGAAATATTTTTCGCGGTCTTTATAATGAAGGACGTAATCCTTATTATGATTAGCAGCCATCTTAGTATTATTGTTAACTTTAACATCACTCAGATCTTCAAGCTCAAGATTTTGCATACGAATTGTACCTAGACCGAAGCCACTTGGATCAGACATGATTAACCTATATACAGTGAAAAATAAATAATACCTTGTAATATACAATACACAATCATGGCTTCAGCTATAGGAATGACAGTTCTCGGTGCTGTATTAAATGCAACGGCATTCACAGGAGGAAATATTATCGGACAAAAGCTTTCTGGTAATGGTGATGCTCTTATTGAAGAGAAGGTCCGACATGATAAAGCATTAGAAAAATTTGAACATGATCGCAACGTCTGGTCAGAAAAAAGATTACTACAGGCTGACTGGGAAAGAGAAAATCAAGCAAAGGACGCACATGCTGCAGCTGAGTTAAGAGATACAGATGCAGAAATCCTGGAAGAAGCAGAAGCGGTGCAAAGCAACTCTACGTCAAGTCCAGTTCAATTCTCAGATTATTATCAACCCAGTCCTGAGCAAAAGAAATATGAGATGATCTATATTGCTGGAGGATTGGTCGTGGGATGGTTTATCTTCCGATAGGGTTACACCGGTAGGGGCCCGCTTCGGAACGACTACAATAATTCAATACAAAAGCTAATTGGCCAGTTATTGAAATCGATCATGTTCCCATCCTGATCTGTTATCCAGATACGCATTGAATTCATGTAATCTCCCCCTTTTCTCAATGGCATAGAAATTGCTCCGTTTTTAAAATCGTAAGTAACCTTTTCACTTATTTCTCTCGTATCCCGGATGGGAAGTATTTGTAAACAGTTCGATACTTTCCCCTGTATGTATCCTCCGGAGGCACCCGAACCAAATGAAACATAATTTCCAGTAACATCGACTACATCTGAATGAACTATATATTTAGTGACTGTTAAGAAATCCACTTTCTTCGGACTAATAGTACTTTTTATAACTGGGTTGTCCTCAGGTTTATCTGAAAAACCAACGACGTTGGCAAAGCTACCTGTGGCATTGAAATAGACTTTAATATCTTTAGCCAAAGTTAGATAAACATGGTTTGTCGGCAGATGTTTTTCAAAATTAATTTTTTGCTTCAACCCGATTGCTTTGTTTAACGTATCGATATTGTAGTTACCTGGACGTATTGATTTAGTCTTCTTCGGTTGGTCACCTTCTTGATATTTTATTACATTATTCGTCGATGTTATGTTATGCCATGAATTATATAGTCCGCACTCTAGCAGTCTTATCTTCGTAAACTGTGTCGTGTCAATACAAGGGTAAATTTAACAGTAACAGGTTCACCTGTTTTGCTTTCAATCCAAATGATCATTGTTGTACGTTGTATATATTACTAAGTATAAGTGTTCGATGAATATTATTATTATTCCGAAGGTGCCCATTACGAAGTATAAGGTTCTGCAGGAATAATATTTTTCTGTTCAAGGAGATCTTTGGTCGCAACCGCGGCAGCAGTCGCACCGCCTAATTTTGCCAAGCGAGTTAAATTGGTCGACTTGGATCGCCAACCTCTATTTTCAGAAATTTGCTGGAGATCATAAGATATCCCATCGCAAGTCCTGCGATTACAATACCATCGTACATTGTGTTTACAACTGTTTTAATATCCATGATTGCTGACTAGTATATAAATAAAAAATAAAAATAAAAAATATGGGGAGTTAATCCATCTCATACAATGTAGAGGAGCTGGGGAACACCCCCCTCTCCCCTCCCGTCGGAACTGTTCCGGAGGGAGCTGCTACGTGCTCTGTTTTTTTCGCTTTCTGTGGAGGATCTTTCCGGACGGAACAATAATGTCGAGCACGCCCCCAATATAGCCCTAATGCAGTCAATGAAACTCCCACAATTCCTAAAACAAGATAACATTTATTATACCAGCGTGAATTATTATCACACTGTTCTTTCATTGTAGGCGGTAGGTCTGCTTCAGTCGCTACCGCATCGATCCCCTCCCCCCCCCTCCCTCTCCATTGCTTTTAGTTTTTTCTCCCTGTTTTGCCTGTTCCATTCCGCTAATTCTTGCCGCAGCAACTCTCCCTGGATGCTTCGTCGGTAACGTCATTTTCTCTATGTTGCGCTGTGTCGGAGGTGCCGGTGTTGGTGTTAGGATCGTCCCTGGTAAGGTCGTCCCTGGCGGAGCCGTTTGCTGAGTCGTCGAAGTTGAATCCATTTATTTCAGGTACTATATTAAACCCGATTTTTTAAAATTTAAATGTTTACCCGTAATTAAACCGGTGGAAATTAGAGCAATCAGGGGCCCACATGTGTAAGCTATCCGTCCTGATAATCGTTTTATTTCACTGTTAGAATAAAATCCTTTTTAAGATCAGTGGCATAGTTATCTCGATCATCGATTGGAACTACCTGACTTATTGCGCGGGCTCCTAGATCTATGAAACTTTGAGTGATGGTATCACTTATAAGAGAACTGTATTTCGCTTCGTACATTTTGAAGGCTTTAACCACCGTTTCATCTTTCCATTTTTCTACGTCAGCAACTGTAATCTCCTTACCAAAAATAACTTGCTTTGACCACTTGCGATGACACAGAGTATTTTTTCACGTTTTGTCTCTATTATGGATTGATTATTGTCCGAAGGCGCCGAAGGTGCCGAAGCCCCTTCGGAACCGTTCCGGTAGGGCGCTGCCATATTTGCCGCTGCCGATGACTTTATTAAATTCTCCATTGTTTGCAGTATGTTATCTATCTTAGTAAAAAATAAAAAATTCGTTTAAACCTGAATCCGAAATAAAGTATTAACATAGTCTGGAATGTTAGTACCCCTAACAGAACCGTACCGATAGGGATCCGACAGGGATTCCGGGAAAATTCTCCTCCATTTAAATCTATATGTATATAGAAACACGAATAATGAGTACAGACTTATTCCCAGTTGCTTTTCAATTGAATAAGACGAGCATACCAACAGTACAGCATTCTGATATTCCTTCCAAACCGGACGGGGGAATAAAACCTATTCTCATGGACTTAGAAATATATGTAACGCCGACAGATAAATTTACTTTTCATCCACGGGATGTGTTCAAAGATAACGTAATCACTCATCGATCAGCTAAAGAAAGTAATGTCTGGCTGGGCAGCCCAAAGATGAAATACTGGGACCAGCAACTGAATTTCGCTGTATGGTGCAGCACGACTGGTTGTGGTATATCATTCGCCCATCTCTTTGATAAGAAATTTCCGCCCCAAATACGATCATTCTGCCGTTTCCATGTATATTTTACAATACGTCGTATCCTTCACGAAATGGGCGTTGCACTTCCAGACGATACCCCCACCTTCAAAGCGGGCGACAATCCGTACAATCTCGTCCAATATGAACTTCTCTGTACAGAATTTGGAAATATAAGCCCAACGAAGTCCGACTTTCGATATCGAAAAGGTCAAAATAAAGGTCTTGGTTATGGATATGAATATTACACTAACCGTGGCCCCGTTCGACAGCCAAAAGCGATATACAACGGTCGTGACTTTTTCCTCTCCGCCGACGGAGGGTTTTCTATACACATACCATTTTTGGAAAGAAAAAACAGTACTGTCCGACAAAGACCGACCACACTATTATTTCTTCCGAAATGATGGATCGGAGGGACAATATAATAGTTTCATCCCTCTGACAGGAGACTCCGGACTAACAAAGGCCGGTCTCGCTCGCCTCAATGAAAGCCTTGAAGCCTACGTATATTGCATACTTGGCGCACAAGCGAATATTCGTAGTACCATTGTGGGTGATACTGGAAGTGCACAGCAAGTCCGAAAAGAATTCGGCGTTCTCCTCGAAGATGAAATTCGTAATACCGACAAAGTAATCAGTTATCGGCGATATCAAGACACAATAATGAATACTGGTGTCAAACTTGATATGGCAGTCTCACCCAATTTACTTCTCTTACCGTCTGAGATGGTCATCCTTTCGGGCCCGGCAATCTCAGGTTATAATAATGAATTGCAATACGCAACAGAATCTATGTCCTTCGGGGTGAACGGTGATATAAACACGGAAGTTCGAGAAAGTGCTGTACATGAGATGGAAGGGGGGGTCCGGATCCTGTGAAGTGGCAGGACGAGCCCGGAGAGTCACCACCACCTCACAATGACACGACTCGGGGACCCCTCCCCTCCCCTCCCCGGAACGGGCAGCAGCCGTGACCAGCGTAGACCCTATTCACGAATATGGTAAAATTGGTTTGTTATCTTTAGCAATATTCATTACTATTGTAGGTACTGGAATAAAGTCACTAACTATATAGTTCATTCAGATGCTGTCGATGTGACTGGGTTTCATCTAACTCGAACCAGTAACTTAAAAGAACTAGAAGAGATTCATTAATTTACAGTATATAGATCCAGAGGAAATGTCAATATACGTAACCCCACCATTCAACATGATTATAACTGGACCGACATATTCTGGCAAAACAGAATTTATGTTGGACCTCCTCACCGGTCCGTACTTAAGGAAATTCGAATATGTGATATTCATTTGCCCAACATTCATGAATAATAAAGCGTATAATAGAAGATTCATTTTCACCGATGATAATGTGTTTATATTTCCAGTCGGACTCGATGCAGTGGATGATACATTAACCTACGTGCATAAAGAATGGGCCGGCACGAACACTTTAATAATCCTCGACGACTGCGCCTCGTCCAAAGATATGAAGAAGCGCAGTAACGTTTTAGTCCAACTTGGTTTCAGCGCAAGGCACGACGGATTATCTGTCTGGGTTCTGACTCAACAATATACTAGTATTAGTAAACCATTCAGGGAAAACATACAGATGTTAGTACTATTTTACACACCGAACAAGATAGACAACAAAACTATTATAAAAGAATATGGAATGGAGGTGTCAGAACGGGAAGCCGTGGGCCTAATCAAGCAATTGAAAAGTAGGCCATTCAGTAAACTAGTATTTCGTTTACGGCATCCGTATAGTATGAGATTTATAGAGGGTCCGGTGGCCGCCGATTTGTGTACTATATAGATGCCCTCCGTACGACATAAAATTATTCGTATAATATAGCAATTATGGAAGCTGAAGCCGAAGGCACCCCCGAAGGCACTCTTAGAGAATTATATTACAACCCGAAAACTGGTTTTGGAGGTGTACAAAAATTATATGACGCAGCACGG
Organism: Ptychodera flava; assembly: GCF_041260155.1. NCBI lineage: Eukaryota > Metazoa > Hemichordata > Enteropneusta > Ptychoderidae > Ptychodera > Ptychodera flava. The sequence goes on from NW_027248351.1 coordinate 2,589,621, forward strand.
GCCAGCGGACTCCACGTCACTAAGAAAGAGGTGAAGGACTGGTTAAAAACTCAGCTAACTTATAATCTACATAAACCGGTACCTCGTTCTCATGCTACGGGCGGCCGACGCGTTTTTGTAACATCGATAGACGCTCAATGGCAAGCGGATCTCGTGGAATTCCCTCCCCCGTTTGCAAAAGAGAATCGTAACATTCGATACATGCTAACAGTAATAGATGTGCTCAGTAAATATGCCTGGGCTAGGCCAATACAGTCAAAAACGGCCGATGACACTCTGAAGGCACTACAAGACGTGATTAAGAAATCCGGGAGAAGGCCCGACAAACTTCAAACAGATGAGGGGCGGGAATTTACTAACCGAAAAATGCAGGGGTGGTTGGAGGAGGCGGGAATTCACTGGTTCCACACCTACAGTGACAAAAAAGCTAGCGTTGTTGAACGTTTTAATCGAACTCTTAAGACGATGATGTGGAAATACTTTACATACAGACAGACACGTGAATGGCTTTCTATTTTACCAGAACTTCTCGAGAATTACAATAACACCGTTCACGGAAGTATCAAAATGAAACCCAGGGACGTAACAGAGGACAACGATTGGCAGGCATTTTATACACTATTCGGTCCTGAGTTAGCAGCCGGGGAGTTGACCCTGAATTCAAGCCGGAGAACGGGTCCGAATTACAAAATACAAGACCACTTTTAAGAAAGGATATTTACCAATTGGACAGAGGAGATTTTCGTAGTTTCAAAAGTTGTGTACGCAGCTGGCTTGGGAACACCACCAGTTTACAAAATAAAAGATCTGAATGGAGAGGAAATACTCGGCACTTTCTACTCCGATGAACTTCAGAGTGCCCTGGGAGCCGACGAGCTGTACAGAGTAGAACGAATTTTGAAGACGAAAAAAATTAGAGGAAAGAAATATTATCTGATAAAATGGAAAGGTTATCCAGAAAGTTTCAATAGTTGGGAGCCAGAGGAAAATGTTATTAGTACTACGTAAGTACTTCGTAAGTTCCTGTCCATGGTACTTGTCAAGTACTACGTAAGTACTACGTAAGTACTAACGTAAGTATTTACGAAAGTTATTCAATAAGTACCATGGAAAAAGTCTTAATTTCTTGAAAGCCGAAAGTGTCAGTTTACCACCCCACTTCCACCCCCCACCTGGCCAAGTATTTATCATGTACTGTCGTAAGTAATGTTCACTTACTGCATCTTTTTCGGCCGTATGTGGATGAGGTGGTACCCCCTCAGTTCCTGAACATATTAAGTTTGCAAGATCTTCAAACGACTTCTCATGTTACCACAGTCCGTTCTTTCGAGTCCCCCTTGTTCAGCTTTATCGATAAGTTCTGGTTGAAGTATAATGTACACAACTGACATAAGCCATAGACAAGTAACTTCAAAGTCCCCACTTTTCATAATGTCAAGTGCTCGTAGGTCAAACGAAGCATTATAAGCACACACAGATTCACAAGCGTTAAGAAGTTTGTGTAGGTTCTTTAGTGACACTCGAGGTTGTTCTAGTTGTTCTTGACCAGGTGGGAAGTACGCTTTTTCAAGTTCCTCCTCCTTGAAACCGTCTATTAAAAATCCTTGGCTGCCGCCGCTCCATGCAATTCCAAAGTCAAAAGCTCGTGGATATTCTACTGGTCCGACTGTCTCGGTATCAATTGTTGGATTAAGTATATTCTTGAGAACGAGGGGGTAAGAGCGTTCCGAATTACCAAACATGGAAGTCTGTAGTCGTGGCAAATTTCTAAGAAAGTCTGTTTGAACTTGTTGTGAATCTCTTCTAGTTCTTCTAAGGCGGTACCGGTGATTTCGTACGACCTGGCTCGAGTCAACACATTCCGCCTGCAATAATCCCAAGGCATATCTTTGAATATGATAATGAAACTGGGTAAATGGTCAAATGCTCTAGAAACAATCTTTTTTTCTTCCGTTGCCACGGAAACGCCCCGGATTCGAGAAAAAGTCAGATGTTGAATTATGGAAGAGTCACAAATAATGTATTGTTCTGAAGGGAGGGAAACCTCCCTCCTCCTCCCAGCCTGACATTGTAAACTAAGCGTATGTTCTATAAACTGGTTCTGAAAATCGGCAATCGAAACGTGGCGCCCATTATAAAAGTCGGCAATGTTGCTGGAAAAACTAGTGTCAAATTCTGGTACGTGATACGGATCCAAATTTACTGCATCGTAACTCTTACCACTTCCAGTTGGTCCATTTATGAATATGTATGACATTTTAGGATACTATATCATAGAAAAAATTTTTTTAAATTATTTTTTATTAAGATATATACGATAAGACAATGACAATCCTTTCTATTTCAACTGCAATAAAAATACTTGAAACCGGAGAAGAGAATATTCAAATCAGTGACGGCAAACTCATATTTGGTGAATATGTAGATCCTTTCATATACGTAGACAGTGAGCTAGAAGTGGTTTTCCCCATCGGACCTAAGTACGGTTCTAGAGATCCTGCTACATGCGATGGGGTGTGTGTCCGTTGGCAACCGAGTCTTCAAAAGTTTACTGATTTAATAATATTCCGTACCCTAGGTGAAAGTTTCGATGCATCTACTGCTAAAAGTTATGCTCTAAGCCTGGCCGCTCACTCCAAGAATACTACTGGATTTTACAATCCATCTAAAGTGTATCAGAAGCGAGGGAGCGAGGCGCAGCCAGTTGCGTATTTTAAATTTCGGTTTAAAAGAGGGGACGATTTCGCTACATGTATTGATATGGTTCAAGAAATTGACTGCGGTTTTAAAACAGTGAGCCCATTGCCAGTCCGAGAAAATCCTGCTATTGTACCTCGTAATATCAGGAAAGGTAGTAAGATAGAATTCTAGCATTTAAACCGCGCTTAAGTAAGAGTGCTCTTTCTTTCACTGTTGAGAGATTAATATTTTGTGCTGCGCCTAATAAACCAGAAATTCAAGATGCGGAAGAAATAGTCGACTTAGAAAGATTAGGTGAGATATATAAACAAATAAATGCTGACAAAAATATTATAGTGGATTTTGATGACCTATCATAGAATAATTATTTTTCATTTTAAAATTTTAGGATAGTATATATCATAAAGATTATTATGGCCCGTCGATTACATACAGCATTCAAGGGAGCAGTTTTACGAAAAGAATTTCCTGAAGTCAAGCGAGTCAAGGATATCGGGGAGCTGGTGGATATTGAAGGTATGGTCAAAGGGGGAAAGATGTACTCTGTTTATACCGAAATGGAAGTCAAATTATCGGATCCGAAAACTGGTAATACACAAATTCGTATATTGCCTGTTAAATTAAAAGATACATACACAAAAGATGTAAGAGGATCGGGATTGATGTGGGCAACAATTAATAGATCGCTACGATCGTATGCTTGATACAATTGAAGCTGTTGAGGGTTCTGGTCTCGTTCTCGAGGAGATACTTAATTTTGAAGTAATTCTAGTAGAAGTTTTACTCGGGGCTGGCCCGGGGGCTGGGATTCAACTTCCCGGATGGTTAAAAAATAAGCATTGTGTTAGCGATCTGGTGCTACCTTCGGGCAGCGAGAACTGTTTTCAATACGCCATCGTAGCAAGTTTAAAGTTGGCCGACCCCGAGTTTCGTGAAAAGAAATGTGGTCAGGTAAGGAGAAAATGGAATACGTACGCCCCATTTATGGCTGACTACTGTTGGGAAGGTATTCCCTTTCCTACGCCCGCCGATCTGACTGTATTCAGGCGCTTCGAGCAGCAAAATCCAGGCATCAAACTTCAAGTATTTCAGATCTACGAAAATGATCCCGCTCCCCCGTCCGACATAACTGTGTTATATAGTGCCCTGGCGGAGCCGAAGGTGAAGCCCGTTCCGAAGGTGATAGGAATCAAATAGCAAATATCTTACTGATAGTTGGCGAAGACGGCGGCCGTTCTCACTTCGTACCAATTACTGCGGAAAATCGCCTTCGTAATTCTCGTACTAATCGAAAGAATGAGCGCAGACGGAAGTGTATTTGTATGGTTTGTAAAAGAGGTTTTAAGTCAACAGAAGAATTAGAAAAACATCAGGTATACTGTGGAACAGACACTGCCCAGCCAGATTTTCCTAAGGAAGTGTGTCAATTTGAAGGACATCGGAAGAAGGTTCCTTCTCCCTACGTCGTCTATGCAGATACTGAGGCAATTATTGAGAAGGGGACCGGCCGGCACATTCCAATTTGTCTTTCGTATGTTATGGTGGAACGGGGGGTGGGGAGTCCTCTTCGGAACGAGGCCCGGGCCGACCCACTGTTTATGGTAAAAGAACATTCACAGGTCTCTCCTGTGTTACAGACTTTCTAAAGGATATGAAAGAACGGGCCGAGTATTATTCTAAATCGTATTATTGGAAAATAATACCGATGAGGGATCCTTCTAATTACCGGCGCGACGGATGTGATCCAGTCTGTATTGCATGTGGAGAGCCGGCAGGATACCGAGTAGTGAAGGAGGAGGCGACCTTCTATTGCGAAGGATGCCGGCCGTCGAGAACCATTCCTATCTACTTTCACAACCTCAAGGGATACGATGGTTCTTTTATTTTGAAAGAATTACATGAAATCGTTACCGAAGGAGATGCTGACGCCGGAGGGGGTTCCGGACCAGAGCCTAAAATCATAGCTAAGACGAGCAATGGAGGAATTATGGGTCTCTCGAAAACATTTATTTTTCACGCCTCAATTGTTGTTGCCGGAGGGAAGAGGGAGATAAAGAGACGTTTCTTTTCTATAAAGTTTATGGACAGTGCTCAGTTGATGATGGGGTCATTGGCGAAGTTGGCAAAAACTGTGCCGGACCACGGATGGACGACGGTACCACTTTCGTACCCGGACATTCAAAGGGCGAAAGGTTTCTTCCCCTACGAATATTTAGACTCGGTTGACAGACTGGGAGAGAACCAGCTCCCGGAGAGGGGGGAATTTTATAGCGAATTGACGGAAGAGGGGATTTCGGAGTCTGATTACGAACATGCATTAAGAGTATGGGACGAAGTTGGATGTAAGACGATTCGTGATTATATGGAATTCTATTGTGAGACGGATGTTCTCCTTCTTGCTAATATATTCGAAAATTTTCGCGACACATGTTTAGAAGCATATAAGTTAGATCCGGCCCATTACATGTCAGCGCCTGGCTTGACATGGGATGCTATGTTACTTTACACGGGTAATAAGTTTAAACTCATTCAAGATGCTGAGCAGATGACTTTCGTACAGAGGGGGATTCGAGGCGGTATCAGCCAGTGTAATATTCATTACTTACAGACAAATCATCCTGCTTACGGGAATTACGATCCAGAGAAGCCGGTGACCGAAATAAAATATCTCGATGCAAACAATCTCTACGGCTGGGCAATGAGTCAGGCAATGCCTACGGGCGGACTTCATTGGATGACGATGGAAGAGTGGGAGGAATGGTATGCCCGAGACGGCGGAGCGGGGGGCGGAGCCGGAGCGTGGGGACCTGGTTCCACCTTTCCACCAAGTTTTCTAGAAGTAGACTTAGAATACCCAGCCGAATTACATGAAGAACACAGCGATTTGCCATTAGCACCACATCACTATGAATTTCCGAGGCAGGGCGGTCGACTGATTACAAGTGTGATGGATAGAGAGTCCTATGTCTTACACTACAAGTTGCTGGAATTCTATCTTCGGATGGGAATGAGATTGAAAAAGATTTATCGGGTGCTTGCTTTCGATGAAGCTCCATGTCTCGCGAAATATATTGACTTTAACACTAAAATGAGGCAAAGGGGAGGACAGATTTCGAAAAGAATTTCTATAAGCTGATGAATAATGCAATGTTCGGCAAGACAATAGAAGACGTTCGAAAGTACAGAGACTTTAAATTTGTTTCGGACTGGAACGGCACGGATAGTGGACGTAAAAAGATTCAGAAGTATAATCCAAAGATGAAACATATAACTTTCATAACTTCCGAAGAGGATGGCGATTCCTGCGACAGTGCCCTACTGGAACTGAAAACGGATGAGCATAGATATGTAAAACCAGTTTTCATCGGCGCCGCAGTACTGGAACTTTCTAAGCTGCTTATGTATGAGACGCATTACAATTACTTTCGGGCCCAGTTCCCTGGAATACGATTAGCCTACATGGATACTGACAGTTTTGTTTACAGTGTGCCGATCCCGGACCCGGACGTAACTTTCAATGATATAGTCCGAGAAGATGTGAAAAGAATGGTGAGAAGTCTATATGATACTAGTGGGATGAGTTCCGCCCCAACTTTCCGAAGATTAATAAAAAAGTGATAGGTAAATTTAAAGATGAGTTGAATGGTGAACCTATTCTTGATTTTGTCGGCATACGCTCGAAAGTGTATGCTTTTCGAACTCCAACTTCGGAGACGAAAAAAAATAAAGGGGTGAAAGATGTTTGTGTTAGAAACATTTGAACTTTGAAGATTATAAAGATCTATTTGAAACTGGGAAGAAGCCGGAGCCGGCACAGTTTGTACAGTTTGTACGGAAAAAGGCTGGAGAAATCCGTAGTGAAAAGCGTAGTAAAATCATGATGGCGCCAAATGATATCAAACGTGTGCAGTTATATAATCCAGACACGGCGAATGGCTGGCAGAAACATGGCCGATAGGACGGACGACGGGTTTAAAATTGTAAAGACTTTAATCTACTATTTTCAATAGAGACCAGGGCATCACTGATAACATAAATGTGGGCAAATATATTATCATTGTGAGCGTCATCGCCAACCCACGCGGTATCTTTCTTCAGGATCTCAAGTTGAATTCCGTCCTTTGTGTTCATTACTTTTAAACCATTTCCATGAAACTCAATATCTTTAAAGCTACGCAGATCGATAAACAGACAGAATTTATTCTTCAAATAATCGGCCTCATCTATATCAATTTCACACCAATCTTTATCTTCAGCAAAATACCGTCGCACCTCTCGCCAAAATTGTCTTGGTATCATCTTCTGAGCGTACACTTTATTTGCAATGCCTTCAATCATTACAGACACAGATTCAATGGATGGGTTAAAGAAAAGTTCACTGTTCAGTTCTGACTGATTCTGATTTTTAGTGAAGAGTATAGCGATACCTCTAATGCTACGTCGTGGTACATTTATATTTTCATTGATAACCGTGTCCGATTCTTTGAATGGGATTTTCTAAAATAATGTATATGCTCGTAAAGGTAACTTTTTCCACCGTTGTAATAACCAGCAGTTGACCTCGCGAGATTGAGGTCAGAAATTGTCTCGTATTCCATTTGAATGTTTTTTAATTTATAATTGGTTGTAATCAGTTTATTACTGACAAGTAATTGGGGGGCGGGTGCCAACGTAATTTCCCATTCAATATGACTCCCTAACGCTTTTGGATATGCAACTCCATGGCCTGTTATGAGGGGATGAGTGAGACGAATAGCATATTTTGTTTTATATGTGTCAAAAAGTAAATTATCGCCCACGACGGCGGCATCTGCATCGGCCGCGCCACTTCTCAATTTTCTTAGATTTTCGTTCTGAATTCCGTACAGTGTCATGTTCGATCTCTCCTTTTTATGTTTGAAGAGATCACGATAGCATTCAATGAGGTTATATTTACTCAAATCGGAAAGTGCCTGGCCCTCAAATGTGAGTTTCATACTCTCCACCAAATTTTTTGCAACATTTTGTACTACACGGGTAGTTCCACCTCCCATTACTTCGAGATCAAAAACCAGGTCGAAAGTATCTGGAACTAAGAGTATTCCGCTTTCTAACTTCGGACATCGTATGATAAGTGTCTGGCCTGGATCTGCCTCACTTGGATTATGAGCAATCACGTGATGAGTTCTTTCTGACTTCGTTCCATTCGGTATTCGGTTGGTGAAAGTCGGTGATAATGTTCTATCGTACCCCATTTTTCGTGTAATGTATATAGTAGAAGAAAAAAAGAAAATAAATCACATCTTTACGTAAATATTTCCGTCTGCCTGAAAGATAAATCGATTGCCTGTGTCGCGAATCAATCGAAGGACCCAATATTCTTGGAGATGATGAGCCTCTTGGTCATCCTCAGTATCCTGGAATACAGCTATGAATTCTAGTCGCTTAAAGAAGTTAGTCTTTTGACATTCCTTCACGAAAGCTAATATGTTATGATATAGATTATCATCTTTGAGTCGGACACCTGGATTTGCTCGAAGGATATGGCGATTTACCCGCCGAAGTTTGCACCATTCCAATTCGACAGAGAAACCAACAGGTCTTTATTTTTAGAAAGAAACTTTGCAATATTCTTTTCACCAAACATGTTGATGCTGTAGGGGTGTCATATATTAATACATAATTTTATTTATAATGACTAATGTTAACCAGTTAAAAATATCCATAGCTGTTCTCCAACAAATCCAACAACCGATCCTGCTGTTTTTAATAGAAAACTGACAAGGGAGCCGATTAAACCTGGTATTGCAGCAGCACTTTTTGCGGCCAAGGTTTTTAACCATTCACCAAATTGTTTACAATTTCTTTCGCTTTTGTATATACTTTGGGCGGACCTGAACCAGACCCGCCAGTTCCTGCTCCCCCTCCTCCTCCTCCTCCTTTAGTTACAGCCAGGGCAATTGTTGATATTGTCATTCCAAGGGCAGTCAGTATTGCAGCGATTGTTATACCATTTCGTTTAAATAACTCAGTCAGCTTCAGTCTCAGTGATAATTCTGGATCAGAAATTACATCACGAAGAGACCTAGTCGTAGCCAGACTTTCACGTGCCTCACTGATCTTACCATGTTCGTATTCAATTCGATTGTCAACTTTAGCTTCTCTTGTTATGAGTTCAGCTAGTAGTTTCTTGGCTTTTTCTTTTCCTTGGGTGCTCGTTTCAGGATCCTCTAACTGTTTTTCAGCTTCTCTTTTCTCTAGCCTTATTTTAACTTTTTCGTTGTTAAGCTCGCCAAGATGCATATTCGCAATCCTTAATTCATCATTAATAGCTATATATTCTGGGTTTAGATTGTTCCATTGTTCGATTTTATTTTCAAAATCTTGTATTTTATCTGCATTACCGGAAGCATCTTGCCGTAACTCTGTCAGTTTATCTTTGTATATACCCATGTCTTCTGGCGTCATCTTCTCAGCCGGTATTTTATCAGCTATCACATCTTTAGAATGCGATGTATGACTCACATTTTCGGGCTCTGCGCTAGAGTGATATTCGACTCCGCTCCATGTGTATACTTTATTTATAAATTCAGGTCCTCCTGCCCTCTTTTTTAACGTAGATTTCTCTAAAAATCTACTTCTTTTATCTGTTGTAACTCTGATTTCTTTATAATACAGTTCACCACCTTCAATATTAGTATTTAAAATAAATTCGTTTCGTGCATCCGGATTAGTAATCCTATATTTGTTTAAGAGTCGTTCAGCCTCTTGCTTTGTAAGTTCTACTCTATGTCTAGTCGAAGGATCCACCTGCGGGCTATCGCGTGAGCCAGCCTGGGAAGGACCGGCTTCTGCAAAGGTATCATCATCATAGGAAAAAGTTGTTTCAGCAGTAGCATCATCATCGTCATTTACATTTGCATCATCGAAATCCTGGAGTGCTATATTTTCTTCTCCTCCTTCTGCCATATTGTATTTCTATATTACTACAATTATTTTTATAATCCCTTACATATACAGTAAAAAATGCACATCTCAGTTGTTGAAAGCGTTGAACAATTGGCTGATTACATAGAAAGAACAAGTGCTGCATATCGACGAAGTTATAAATTAATGGGTCGAATTGATATGGCTCTTAATATTACTAAGGAATTCTTGTAAGCTCTGCTGTAATAGCAGCAATTCCAACAGTTCCGGTACTGTTAGCCTTAACTCCTATACCAGGTGTTGTTATTGATGTAATACAAGGGAAAACGGGTGTAGCAAAGAGACGAGAGAAATATAAACATTATTATGTTCAATATAAACAGCTGCTTACACAAATACAGAAAAAGGCGCAACCCTTCGGAACGAGGAGGCTCCGGGGTCAGAACTTATTCAGGACATATTTCATCAGGCGCTAGAAATTCAAAAACAAAAGGATTTAGTCCGCCGCTGGAGCGATATCTACAATATTATGGATTGAATGGATATGAAAGTTAGTTCGCATCGATAGGAACTTCGTGTTCAACATCAGCTAGACTCCGCGACCGGCCGGACTGACAACGGGTGTAAAAGTCCCTTTATATAGGCTAGTTTGATGGTGATGACTCACACGGAATTTCCCGTACACCTTCGGAACGTGTATAAACATGCTCAGCAGGGAATTTCCCCGCTTAGTTCAGGACAATGCACTGCTGCGCCAGCTGTTGCGCGTGCGTGAGTTCGTATATAGGTCAGGGTCATACTTTAGTTACATGGATGGTTAATTTTTCCTTCGCTTCATGTAGATAAATGAATAAAATGGGGTGTAAAATTCTTACTTCATCCCAGTTGTCCACGCTTTCTTTACTACTGATTTCACTGAAATATTTGCATATTTATATGGAAAAATATTTTCCCCTTTAGAATAACAATATTTTAAATATATTAACACATACAGCCCTATCACACAGCCACATCATACGTCATTTGAAAGCTTATTATATTTACTTGAAGAAAATTGACAATGTCGAGCTATCAAGGAAGGCCGTACCCCTTTATGTGCATAATCTACACTGGCAAGCAATTTGCAGAAATGAGATATAAAATTAGAAAATTCATTGTTAACTATTCTAAACATACTTTTACACTATCGAGTGATATATGGTATTTGGTAATGGTATTTGCAAACACGAAATTAATATCAAAAGTGATATTTAAAGTGATTTTACTGAAATATTTTCATATTTCTGTTAAAATAAATATTTCCTCTTTTGAATAATGGTATTTTAAAAAAATTAAGTGAAGTATCAATGCAACCACAAGCATTGTGATGTGAAAAAAGTGCGTAAAGAACATGGAGGACAAACAGCTGAAATTAGTTCTGAAAATTGTTACTTTTTTGTTGAATGTATATTTTAAAACATATGAACACCTCTTCTTGTTTACAATATTATCCAATACCGATGTCTAGCTTTTAGAGGTCAGAGGCTGATTCTTCGAATATGCCTTTTGTTTGGAGTATAATATAGCCATTCACAGCATAAGGAAACTTTTTAATGTTACTCAAGAATACCAACATTTTCTTGTAATGTTGTAACCATGAAAACAGGATATATATAACATTTTGATTTTAACATATATAGTAAATGATTTGAACGCCAACATTATTTCGTAAAGATGTGTTGGGAAAATATCACCAATTACTATTAAGTGCAAACATAAAGAAAGATCCACATGAACGACACTATTGTAGTTGTTGAAATGTAGCTTTAAAGCTGAAACAATGTGTCAGAGTAAGCTGCAGTAAAAGTAATGGCATGATTCATGATCCAAGTCATTCATGTCATTTCCAGTAAATCTAGTAATTGTAGGAATTCATCATCCTCTTCTTCACCAGCATTGTCATGAGTAAAAGGGTTGCCACAGTTATCGCTGCCTTGGCAGGAACAAAGGTCTGTGCAGGGAAGATTAATTTGACAGCAGACACAATTGGTGACATGTAATAAGAGAAAGCAGCTCCACACATCATTCATATCTTAGTTGTTTGAATTTTGTGTATGACATTGTGTATATTGTAAGTGTATGTTATGTTCGGCTGTTTTATGTAAAGTGTTGATTTGCCATGGCGAGACGTACCCCTAATCTTCATGTCCTGTCCTGTAGCTATGGTATAGCAAGACTAATGTGACACTGCGATACTTTGATGCTACTTTTCGAGAATAGAGTTGTCTTCACCAGTCCTTCATTTTCTTTTGGTGAAATATGTGCACTGATTGAATTATTGTACGTGTTACCAATAGAGTTGTTCCACTGAAGTTCAGTTTGTTCAAGTACGGAAGCTAGAACGTCTACTGTTCGTTAGGCTGTATTTGTGTATGCTCATTTGAATCGGAGATCGGACTGTTGTAGGTTTTGTGAAGTTTGGCATCATCGTAACGCTCATATTTCCGTTTCCTATGTATGTGATTATGCTACGCTAACCAATAACGGTGAGGGGCGGAGGGATTCGGGGTGGATTCGAGAATTTGGGGAGATTGTAGAGGGGCACTCGAAAGTTTTTGATCTGCATATATGGGAACTGACAATGATTTGATTGCCTTTTACTTTTTACGATTCGAAGGTTTTGATAGTAAGTCTATGAAAATTTAATAATATTTAAATGTAATCCATTGTTTGAAAGTTAGTAATAATTACACAAGATTTAGAATCGTTTTGACGTATTTCATTACTTTTATCTAGAAAATATTTTGTATTTGTACTGTCTTGTTGTTGCATATTATTCTAATGTATCGTAATGTTTCGCGTTGAACAAGGTCCTTGAATGTTGCCGTTTGGTTTCATGAACCGCAATGTATCTGTTTGTTTTGTGTGTGTTTTGCTGTCGAGAATGTTCTCTTTGTTGCACCGATGACCTTTATAGATAATGAGGTCTAACGCTTTGGTTTCCTGAGAAGAGCTTTCGAAAAATTTGAAAGTATGATGCTTTTGTTTATGTTTGATATAAATTCATTAAGCTCGTGTTGATTTCCTATGAGAATCATACATCGTCTCTGAATCTCTTTCAGAGTTATATTTGTTCAATGTGTTGCTGAATTATTCTCATTTTGTCATGTGAAATGTAATGTCGGGAATTTCTGGTAAAACTGGAGATCAAGTACAAAACCCAAATACCTGACGGTAAAATTCACTGTTGATTTGAAAGTGTTGTTTTTCAAGATCATTTTCAGCATAGCTATCATGTATTTTGTTGTTTGATTATGAAATCATTTGATGATCTTTCTTGATTCAATGCTCGGTCGACTGATTCCATTGCTTAATTGTGCGTTATATTAGTGTACATTAAAACAATGCCTAGTGTTACAAATGTCGCATTCGCCGGAACTTATATTGTCCCAATTTTCCGTGTAAAATCTATTATATATTCGATGTATGTTGTTTATTTCTTCACGATTTGTTTGAGAAAATAGTCAATGAATTCTTATCTGTCAAAGGTTGGACTGCATCATCCACTTAGAATTGGGCGGCCAACGAACTTTCCTGGTGGGCGTCATTTTGTTCACTTGTATTTTTAGCATGAGGTACCAACTTATAAGTGGTGCTATTATTTTACTTTAAACTTGAATAATTGCCATGGCTAATTAACATTTATATAAAGCAGCCAAACATAATATACACTGACAATATACACAATATCATACACAAAATGCAAACAAGGAAGATATGATGAACGGTTTGTTGAGTTGCTTTTCCTTCATTATATAACAAATACGATAAATGAAATATGGTGCCTTCCGTCTACATATTCCACATAACTGAACTGAAATACAGATGTAACACAGATGTAGTAACCAATGATGTGTCCATCAAAACAAGATTTCTATAGAAATTGAAACAAAAATGACATCAATAATACAAAAGAGCCATTCAACACACAACTATTTATAACAAGATTGGAACTAATTTTGGTATAATTGGATTGTGAAGTAATGTCGGTTTAATTTGCAAATTTAAGCTCATTTGCTTTTCTTTTTGACTTGTTTTCAAGAGTAACTTGTAATATTTAAACACTCAACTATATAAAACAAAACACATTTTAGAAAATTTGCAAAATATGAAGACCCAATTATCCCGAATTAGTTCCAATTGGTTTTATATATTCTTGTTGTTCAGCTATATGGGAATTAGACAGGAAAAGGTTCTGCGTACCCTTAATAAACAAAAATCAAACAGCAAAACAAATTCAGATATTTATCCCCATAACGTGAGCATTATTCGTATTTACTACACAATATTTTGACTATTAAAAACGAGTCAAAATGTTTACGATTTAATTGAAAATATTCAATAACAATATTTTGAATACACGTCTGGAGTTCATGATTCTATTCTACATGCAAATACCTATCATTTGATATATCACTTGATAGTTGAAAAGTAAGTTTAGAGTACTTAACAATGGATTTTTTAAATTTTATATCATCTTTATTCAAATTAGGTACCCGTGTGCATTATGCAAATTAAATAATTACAGCCCTATTTGTCAGCTGCGTGTCGTCATTTTTCAAGAGGCAGAGATAATACATGCAAATACCTATCATTTGATATATCACTTGATATATCACTTGATAGTTGAAAAGTAAGTTTAGAGTACTTAACAATGGATTTTTTAAATTTTATATCATCTTTATTCAAATTAGGTACCCGTGTGCATTATGCAAATTAAATAATTACAGCCCTATTTGTCAGCTGCGTGTCGTCATTTTTCAAGAGGCAGAGATAATAGGCTTTCAAATAACATTTGATGTGGTTGTTTGATGCGGTTCTATGTGTTAAAATTATTAAAATATCGTTATTCAAAAGGGGAAAGTATGTTGTTCTTCATTAGTACGATAACATTTTAGTAAATCATTTTAATATCTCTTTGGATATCAATTTTGTATTCTACATGCAAATACCTTTCATTTGATATATCACTCGATAGTTTAAATCATGTTTATAGTAGTTAATAAATTTCTAATTTTATATCGCATTTATGCAAATTGGGTACCCATGTAAATTATGCAAATTAAGGGCCACGTCCGTACTTGACAGCTCCACACTGTCAATTTTCTTGAAGTACAGACAGTAAGCTTTCAAATGACGTATGATGATGCTGTACGATTTGGCTTTTTGTATTAATTTTTTTTTAAATATTGTTATTGAAAAGGGGAAAATACTTTTTCAATATAAAGATGACAATATTCCAGTGAAATGAATTTAAATATCATTTTTGATGTCTGTTTAGTATTCTACATGCAAATACCTTTCATTTGATATATCACTCGATAGTTTAAAAGTATGTTTCGAGTAGTGAATAATAAATATCTAATATTATATCGCATTTATGCAAATTGGGTACCCGTGGGATTTATGCAAATTAGGGGCTACGGCCGTACTTGACAGCTAAATGTTGTCTATTTTCTTCAAGTAGAGACAGTAAGCTTTCAAATGATGTATGATGTGGCTGTATGATGTGGCTGTATGTGTTCAAATTTTTAAAATATTGTTATTCAAAAGGGGAAATATTTTTTTTAAATATTAATATGAAAATAATTCAGTAAAACCATTTTAAATATCTTTTTGGATATCAATTTTGTATTTTACATGCAAATACCTTTCATTTGATATATCACTCGATAGTTTAAAAGTATGTTTAGAGTAGTTAACAATGAATTTCCTAATTTTATATCACATTTATGCAAATTGGGTACCCATGTGAATTATGCAAATTAGGGGGTTATGGCCCTACTTGGCAGCTCCACATCGTCCATTTCCTTGAAGTAGAGATAATAAGCTTTCAAAGATATATGATGTGGCTGTATGTAAGGTGGGTACATTAAGTGTGAAAAATAGGTCAGCCTACCGCTCGCCTCTGCTCTCTTCGAAGGAACAACATTTTTCTGAAGCTAACTTCTCATCTCACTTCATACATCCGTAGGAGTATAAAGTGACTTTTTTCTCGTATCTTTCACATCTTTATCTCGAGTGACATAAGAAATGTCTACATGTCGGAGAACTTTAACTCTGGTGCACCTTTCTTTATGGACTGTCTTTGTGTGTAATCAAAAAGCACTACGCATAACAGTAAACTAATCTCCTCAAAGGTTTAACTGATATTTGAAAAACATGGAAAAACCACGGCCCAAACATTTGTCGGCACTTTGGATTGACATGGGGTCACTCGAACTCATTGACCTTACAAGTTAACAGGACTAAAACTGTTTTACGCATGTCATTTTTGCAGTTTCTGATCCCAGTTAATTTTGGGAAAATACTAAGGTGATGCATGATTCTTCTGTTACTAAATGTCTTCTAGAAAGAATATCACACTCTTAGTTTTTGATTTGATTAAAGTTGATGTACGAGTGAAGGATTTTCATTACAAAATTTACCTACTAGGCGGCTTTGTGTTGATAAACGATCAATTATGTGCTTGAATATAGGCTAAATCTTCAGAACAATTTGATTTAGTGGTGAAAATTCGACCACTTTGACAACTTTGTGCGCTGTGGTGGCATTTATTCGGTTAAAGTGGCTTAGAGCGCCCTCACATAAACGAGTCCTTGACTCTGTTTTCTGAAGAGGGATAGCTTTTTCTGACTCTAACTCCTCACCAATTTCATATATCCGTAGGACTATAAAATGTTTGATCACGTGTACTTCACATCTTAATCTCACATTAAAAAATATTGTTTGCAACGTTCATCACTGTGGGGGCATATGTTTGGTGGGAGTGCCGAAGAACGTCCGCACAAGGTCTAGTCTTTGAGTCTGTTTCGTGGCGAGTAACAATTTTTCTCATGCCAATTCCTCACCGTAATTTGCACATCTGCGGACTATTCAAGTTTACATACAGGTGGAGACTTTTCATCCAAATTTGACTTGCTAGGCGGCTTTATATTGACAAAAGGTCAATTATATGCTTGAATATAAGCTATATCTGCAAAGCACGTTGATTTATTTGTATTTCAAGAGATAGAACTGAAAAACTCGGCCGATTTGTCAATTTCGGGCGGCACTATTTGATGTGATCGCTTGAGGTGAAAGATGAATGGTTACAAATGACATTACTTTCAAATCTATTGAATCAAACATATGAGACATATAAGACAATCCTGAAAAAGAGTTTTGACTGAAAGTAGCAGATCTAGTGTAATAGTTTTCTTAACAAATCCTCATGACAAAAATACAGTCTGGGTGTAGATGAATTTCCTCAACATTTTAATGCATTGGAATATCGCGACATTTATGTTATAATTTTTGTCAAATTTTACGGCATCAGCTTAACGCTTCTTTGCTTGGTAACTTGTAAAGTTGAAAGCTGTTGTCATATCTAATTTCACCTTCGTTTTGGTGATGTATATCGGTACCTTGATAATGTTTCTCTTCACCAAACGCTACCTTTAGGGAGATTTAGAAACTTCGTTCCTTTTAGGGCTGCACCACCGCTATCAACGGTAAATCGACTTTAGATTCTTGCCCGTTAATTGAGGATAAATGAAACATAAACACGAGTACTGTCTGATGGCGAGGCTCTATAGCTCAGCAGAGTTCTTTGGAAGCGAGCATAACAGTTTTCTGCGTGGCAGAACTAAATTGCAACACATTGAGACTGTAATTATCTATGAAAAGATGGTGCTTATGCAATAATCGCAGCTGCGGGGGTATTCCAACGACAAAGGTCTCTACCTGTGTGGGGAAAGTTACGGAACCATTTCACCGTAGAGGTCGCGCTTCAGTATCAGTGACTCTTGGATGACAGTGAAGACAAGTGTACTCGGCCAATGTGATGGGAATGCAGGCAGAGGCAGAACAATCGAAAGAATAGTTGGCAGTGAAAAAAAGGTACATGACACGGTAATTTATGTCATAAAAAAACGAGGAGTGGTTGAGTTGAATATTAAGCCCCAGCTATTGAACTGACGTCACGGATAAATGGTTATCAGAACTAAAACCTTTTGGGGCCGAATGATCTCGGAGGGAATCGTGACGTCCTTTGATCAACGTTGGCAAGCTGCCATAAACCAATCTGAAAATCAAAATAACAGAGTTGTTACATAAAGGTCAGATGTAAGAGCTAGTGACACCTTGCAAAACATTTCTATGTTAGGCGCCATTTTATTCATTGCATTACTTGAAGAGAAAATTGTCTGTGTAGCAATTGTTCCTATCACCTCACCCTTGACCTGTCAAACGTGGGCGAATTATTGGAAGCAGTGAGTCATTCAAACAGCCAAAATTAGCGTGCTAACTGAGCGACATATTCCTTCGACGGGTGAACTAAAGTACCAGGGGACAAATTTGTAGCCAGTAGACTGTAACACCCCTCCCCTTCAGAAGAGTTGCGTCCCATCCGATTGCAAACAAAATACATGTTTACCGATTTCAGTATTGAGACAAGTGGAGCAGTCATTCATAAAAGAATTCTCAGCGATTGTTGGTATTCTGTTTATGATGTGATATATTTTCTCCAATTTTATTGATGTCCTCCTCTTCAAGCCAACCCCTTTTCATAAAGGTCGTTTCTTTTATAAGGACGGTTTCTATGCCGACGTACAAACTTGCGTAGGAGTATCGTAACTTTTCCTCTTATAAGGTCTTACATACACAAAAGAGACACATTCTTGATCACTACACCGAGAAACAGTACATATCGACAGCGAGCGTTCCCGTGGTATTGCAGTCCTTGCGAACTGACCAGTCTCCTCAGTGGGAAACCGGGTAAGTTAAATTTCTAATGGAAGTTTGATTTTCTACTAACATCGTTTGGCAAGTCACCTTTAGAAGAGTGTAAAGCTCGATACTTATCCTGTAGATTTTAGATTTGAAGCTTACTGTAAGCCGATCTGACTCTCTTAATATTGACTGATCTTTGCAGATGAGTTAATAATATGCTTGATTTGATGTACCTCAAATTTGTACAACCTGATGTTTTCCTTAATTCAAAGAGATAAAGGGCAATACCGAATGCCCAGGCCGATTTCGACATAAAACGAAAAAGCGGCATTAACTATTTCAAAGACGCGATGACCACATTTGCATGTTTGCAAGCGTTCTACATGAAGTCGTGTGTTCCAAATACTTCTACATTGTCTAAAATTGTGTGCGATAAATGCTGATAAAATGAGGCTAAGAAAGTGTTTAGGCTAGGAAAATGATGTCTTTGACGACCAATTCAGGTTTAAACTTATCAGTCTCCTCTCTAAATGGGAGTATATTCTGTCAGAGAAATGTAATTTTTAAATACTTAGTTGAATTTTTTTATAAATTTACGTATCAACGGAGGAATTGAGGAGAAGCCACGGCGCGGTTATCAGCTACGTTTCCTATTCAGGCTCAAGTAGCGTAACATCACGTCAATCGCGTCAACGTCGTCGGCAGGCAACATAGCCCAGTCTGCCGATGACAGTGTTATGTAAATTATTATGTTAATATGACGCATGCGCACTAAAAGTTTTCATCGGTATCGGAACCTTGAAGTGTTTATTGCACCTATGTTTTGTTTTTTTGTCTGAACGTAATCGAATAACATAAAACAATATTCATTATTTCGAAAATCCACAACGTTGTAGTGGCGACTATTTCTATAGTAGTGTATTTCACTGTCGAGGTTGTGAAAAATTTACGCTGTCAGGAGACGTTCGAGTTCATATTCGCCGCGTTTTTGTCACGTGACATGATGTCAGATGTGGCGAACATGTGAGAGCAATCCCCTGAGGGCGATAGTCAACACATTTGGTACCAACTTCGAGAAGATCTCAGTTAGTTCGCTTTGATGAATAGATGCGCGATTTTGGGCTGCGAAAACAAAAACCTGGATGGTTGAAAATGAAAGATTTGTTTTATTAAACATAAATAAATGTCAATTGTAGGAGCCAGTGTCACATTGCAAAACATTTCTATGTATAGCGCGATTTTATTTATTGCACTCCTTGCAGAGAAACGTGTCTATAGAGCAACTGTTCCTATCACCTAACCCTTGACCAGTATGGCAATAGTTAATAACTAATAGCGTACGCGAATTGTTGGAAGCATTGAGTCGTTCAAAAAGCCCAATTTAGTGTGCTAACCGAGCGACACTTTCCATCGGCAGGGGCGCTTAGGTACCTGGGAACAACTTTGTACCCAGTAGACTGTAACACCCCCCTCCCCTTCAGAAGAGTTGCGTCCAATCCGATTGCAAACAAAATACATGTTTACAGATTTCAGTATTTAGACAAGTAGTGAAGTCCATAAAGAAATTCTAAGCGATTGTTGGTGTTGGTGATTGTTTATGATGTGATATATTTTCTCCCAATTTTATTGATGCTCCCATCTTCAAGCCAACCCTTTTCATCATGGTCGTTTCATTTATAAAGGCTGTTTCTATGCCGTACAAACCAGCGTCCCCCTTTTCATAATGGTCGTTTCATTTATAAAGGCGGTTTCTATGCCGTACAAACCAGCGTAGGAGTATCGTAAATCTTCCTCCTGTAAGGTCTTGAATACACAAAAGAGACACATTCTTTGTCACCACACCGTGAAACTCTACATTTTGACAAAGAACGTTCCCGTGAGATAGTAGTCCTTGTGAACTGACCTCGTTTCCTCAGTTTTAAACCTAGGTAGGTTAAACTTCTATTTGAAGTTTGATTTTCTCTGTCATATCGAAAGTGGTCTTCGAAAGAGAAAGAACTCCTATACACTTCCTGTTGAATTAAGAGAAGCTTACAATGGGAGGATCTATCTGAAACAAAATCGATAGTTACAAATGCGTTAAAATAAAGCCGGTTATTCATGTGATTTTCATGAACTTCCAAGTTTGTACCACCTTTTGTTTTCCAAAGAGATAGAGGGCAATACGTAACGCCCAGGTCGATCTCGAAATGAAATGAAAAACCAGATCTAATTATGCCAAAGATACATTGACTACATTTGTATGTTTGCAAGCGTGCGACATAAAACACCGTGTTGCATATACTTTAAAATTGTGTGAGACATGCTAATAAAAAGAGGCCAGTCAGATTTACGCTTATCGGTTTATATGTAAGTATATAATGCCGGGGGGGGGGGGAAGAAAGTCATATTAGTTCAAAGTAGGGAGTTTATAATTAAAGTCTCTCATATTTTAAATATTACAGCAAAATAATCCGAAGTTTGTTCAAAACGAAACATACATTTTACATGATTCACTAAATTGACTGGATGTTTTAGTGGAGTAACTACCTAATTTGCCACTTAATATCTTCGGCCATGGTATAAGCTTAAAGGCCAAGCCTCCCTTTAAAAGGACGCCAAGGTATGGCGGCGTTCACTGTGTAAGTGGAAACCAATCAGGCAACACGCGGGCACACGCTCCAGAAAATGACACTTTTTAGTTTTCCCCGACCGCAAAAACACAGACAGACTGCCAAGCAGTCAGCGCGAAGTTGCTGCCGATCGAACTCTGTGGTTATATGCAAAGCCTAAGCGACTAGAAGACATTTTTTAAGGAAATTCGAGCGTTTGTGGTGGGGAATCAATGACCGTTGGCGATTTGAACCGACCATCAATCAAAAGCTTGCATAAAATTTGTTTGCAGGATTAGCAAAATGTGACAAAAGGTCGAGATCAGTTTGTGTAATTAATGTTATAGAAATCAAACATCGTTCTGGCCAAGTGTTTGACTGGGAGGAGAACTCCACTAATGCGAGAACCTGTGATTGAAATTGAGGCTTTAAAGACTATTGCCTCCAAGCGAATTTTAAGGTTTAATGACCAAAATAATGATTGAACACTTTCTTGTTTAACTCGGTAGATATATCGGCATGGTCACAGACACGGTTGTTACTCCCAAAGACGACCAAATTGATGTCCATAGTAAATAAATTATTTGAGACGAGCTGAGTGGTTCAGCAGTGGTCACTCTTGGAGGTCACTCAAGCGCTGTCTCGCATGCTGAAAGAATCGCAAGTCCATTTTGACCCAATTTTTGCCGGGCCGCATAACGTCTAGTGCATGGCTAGGGTTATTTTTTACAATTCGAAAAACACCCATTTTACACTCCGGCCAATATAGAACGTCAAGGAACACTGAACTTAAATGTTCTTAATTTGTTGAAATGTGTGTTGCTATCTTAATGTTAAAATTGTTTGCTCAGCAAAGTCTACCATAACCCCTCCTATGTTGTGGAATAGTCCAACAGGGGAATAATATCAATAAGTGATGCCGTCACATTTTAGCAACCAACCATCTTAGAATACATCAAGAAGCAAGCAACGTCGACTTGATTCGAGGTCGCCGCTAATTTCAGGACGTCCCTGTGTAAAACTCTTATAATCACAATTCAAGTATTTGATGTATGACAAAGGGATTAATATTATATAGGGCTCAGCCCTTGGTGTCGCGCCAGGGGTTAAGATTGGCAACGTTATTTGTATTGATTCATGATAAGATGTAATTAATTGTTACTTCATAAACGTATATATGACAACTATGCCCAGTTTCCTCTGATGAAAGCAGTTCACGTACGTACACGACGTCAAACCTTGCAGCAGTGCAGGTAGGCCTATAGATTTTCTGTAACGTGTAAAAATTTTGGACAAAAATTGGCAAGTTTTACAATGATAACAGCCTATTGCGTTAAACAAGGGACGTATTGCGTTAAACAAGAGACGTATCATGCAATCATTATCATTGCAATGGTAACCGCACTGCCCAACTTCCACTTGCAAGCTGAAAACTATAGCGTTCCGTCTAAAACTGGCAATTTTTGAATTTAATTATTGACACAGGGGGCGCTTTTCTAAAATTCAATCCAGCATTCTTTGCGTATGCCACCGTTCATATGCAAGACAGTTTTCTCCCTTTATCTATATTACAGATATTCTGTATCAGCGACAAGGTGCATAATGACATTTACTGGCTAATAAAAGAGGTATATTTTATAAATGGCATGTTATATAATAATAATTTGTTTCGTATTTGTTTATTTACGAGTACTCAAAAAAAAACATGGCGGCGCCATGAAAGAAGGGTACACTTCCGGTTACTCGCATTGTATATTATGAATAAGCGCATGCGTATTCAGTAAGCCGCTGGCGCGACTATTACACAGAGTGTGGTCGATATCGCGTCGTATATTCTCGTGATCTGTCTGCGTGTGACTCGTTGCTGAGCAACTCGTCAGAATACGGACGCGTCACTCGAGTACCGAGTATTGCATCCCAAGGCATAATATCTTATTGCAGTTAATTGAACACGCTCATTAAGCATTTTTATCCTGTACGTTAACGTAAATAGCACGATGGAGTTGGAATAGATCAGCTGGCACTACTGTCAAATCGCTGTGTTTTCGAGAAAAGTGGAGGAATTTTATCTAAAAACCGCCCTCCGTTTTAACCTACGAACCCATTTGAAAATTTTTTTGGTTAGACAGTTTCTGGGCGAGAGATGTAACAGGAGATCCGAAAACATCATATACCTATATGATCATCAGACTAAAATATCGTGGGCGTTCAAGCTTGTGTAGAAGTTTGTTTATGAAGCAATTGTTCCCATCAACTAATCCTTGACGAGTGTAACAACAACTTGTAAAGAAATCAAACGTAGGCGATTGGTTTGAAGCAGCGGGTCTTACTTAAAGCCAATTTAACTGGCAAGATGAGCAGCGCCTTCCTCAAGTGGACATCTAAAGTGCCCAGCCGCCGCCGTTTTACCTAGTAGACTGTAACAATGTCCCAATCCAAATCCGAATGGATATAAAAATGCAAAGTTTTACCGAATTCATTATTTAGACAGGTGGAGAAGTCCAACAAAGACAAAAATAAGCGTATTTTGCGATGAATAGGAAAACTTCGCCCGACATAAACGTTTCAACACAACAGCTGTGTACTTAACTGTGTAAAGTTATAGCTGCAGGGAAGAGCTGAAAACATCAAATACCTACATGACCAACACATTATAATATCGTGGGCGTTCAAGCTTGCATAAAACTTTGTCAATGAAGCAATTGTTGCTATCAACTAACCCTTGACGAGTGTAACACTGGCTTGTAAAGAAGTCAAACGTAGGCGAATTATTTTAAGCAGTAGGTCTTTCAAAAAGCGAAATTTAGCTTGCTAGCTGAGCAATGCGTTCCATCGATGGACGTATAAAGTGCTAAGGGGCCGAAGTGTACCTACTTGACCATGACAAGCCCCCCCCCCCCCTTCAGAGGACATACATCCAATCCGATTTGAAATAAAAATGCATAGATTTATTGATTTCAGTGTTAATGCAAGTTGAGAAGTCCAACAAAGACAAACTGTCAGCGTGTTTTGCGAGAAATAGGTTGCCCGACACTGCGTCATAACTGTTTCAAAAACAACAATAAAATTCTTAATTGTGTAAAGTTATAGCTCTAACACTTGGCAATTGAACAGCTCATCGACGTAAAAGATTCAAGTTCAACCAAGGATGTTGCTGGGTATGCTTTAAATTGTTTTTTCGGAAGAAAGCGGTACCACTGTAACGCTGTGGGGAAATGACCACGTAAATTTGTTACAATAGATTGTTGCGGTGCATAATATTAAAACACATTAAAAATCATAACATAAAACAGCATCATCGTGGGGTGTTATAAAACACCTAAACCTTGTCTTTATTAGGGCTGTAGCGTGCGTTAATTACCCGAGGGACTCTGCTTTACGCAAGGCCACTCGACGTAATAAACAGGCGCTATAACCAACATGAACAGGTAAAATACTGACTTCCCAGCGCTAGACGACTTTTCGGCAACTGTACTCGCCGTATGTGGTGGTCATCGTGGTCACGTGACATTTTGTCAAAAAAGTTGTCCATGTGTACCAAAAATCACACCAAAAGCAAGCCCAGAATGAAATATGTGTATAACTTATGATGTAGGATGTGGCACCATGAGGTCCCCATCCTCCCAAATTCGAGGGTGTAGCACGTATGGCTACTGATTTAGAGGAATACATGTAAGATCGAGGTCAAAGGTCATCTATTTGTAAAAATATTTGTTCCCGTATTATTGTCACTGATTTATAAGCAGATTTGCTTATTTGAGGTCACTGGGTAGGCAGTCGCTCTTCTGGAAGGGCTCTTGTGTTGAGAGATTTGGCGTTGCTGGACACTGTAGTCAGTTGCAAACAGAACATTCGTGTAGTCTCCCATTTTGGCATGAAGTCATGCACTAGCCACGGTTGAAGGATCGGCATTCCTGTGGTTAGTCAGACTGCTGCTTGAGTGCAGGTTAGGGTCACGGTGTTAGGATTGTATTACGTTCAGGGTAAATATAAAGAGTGAGAAAGGTGAACAATGTGTGTGGCCTGCACGGATCACAGGGAACCCAGACATCTGGTTGTTGTTGTTTGTATTGTTGTTTATGTTTATAAGTCGTGTTGTTGATTTTGACCAATAAAATTCAAAGAACATGACTGTTGTGTTGTTGTTAATGTTTCAAACGTAACGTGGATGTCATAAGAAACGCTACAAGGACACTGTCATTACTTGGCTCGATACAACTCTCTGCTAACGTACACTCTCTTCATACACTTAAACAAGGGGTGCAAGCTCAGCCCCCTTCCAGCTCATGCATCCCAATTTCTGAGCCCTAAAATAACCTTCTATTTACGAGTGATAGAGTTAACAGTAGCATGACGAGATCCCAAATAGACATAACAAAGCTAATGTGGGGTTTACTTTACCTCACATCTCGAAAATCGCTGGAAAAACCGATATTTTCACGTCGTTGTATGATGATTTTTACTCGCTTTGAAGGGCCAGGGCGCACCAGAGGTTCCCATGTTAATGAGCATTTTGAAGTTAGCCAATCGCGTGGTCTGTAAAGCCAACCGTGGCCAGCTATTACGTATTCTTTGCTTTTATGTTTCTAGGCGGTATGGCTTCTGGAAACCAAGTAGATGTAGATTCAGAAAACTTTATTATCTCCTCTAGAGAAATTTACATGTGGTTCTTAACACCAAATACACAACACACAATACACTAAAACACAAAGGTATAAAACTGAGACTGGACATTACCCTAATTTGAATTGTTTACAATTGAAATTGAATTTGGAATAAAACTCAGCTTCGTTCTCACAGCTCTACACCTTGGAACCCGTAAACGATGGCCTGATGGCAGGTTGACATAAAATCTACTTAAGACATGATTTAAATCATTTAAATATCTTTTGCCTTCTTTTTCATGCGTCGGCTATATAGATCACCGAGATTTAACTGTCACCCATCAACAATCTTGTTACATATACTCACAAATCTACCTAGAATGCTTTTGTCTTACCAACCTAAACCTCCAAACCAGCCTAAAAATGAAAATGTTAACACGGATTTGATAAAACAACGATAAAACGTTTTGAAATTGCAGAATTGACACAGAGTGATCTGAGCTTCTGAAGGCAATAAATCCTGGACTGACACTTTGAGTTAATGTAATCAATGTGTGCTTTAAAATTGAGCTTGTCGTCTAAGATAGTACCTAAATATTTGTATGCAGTAACCCTTTCTACTGCAACATCATCTATCAAAAGACTGGGAATGGCTGTTTGTTTAGTCCTGAAATCAATAACCACTTCCTTTGTCTTTTTCACATTACACTATTTTGAAAAAAAATCAACTTCACTAAAGTAGGTGGTACAGAGTTGGATAAATTCACTAACGCAGAATAATCAGAATATTTGACAAGTAGAGTATATTCATTACCATGACAATCATTGTGTAAAGTGGAAATAGAATCGGGGAAAGAACAGTGCCCTGTGGAGCTCCAGTAAAGGTGGACCGAGAGATTGAATAGGTTTTTGTCAAAATGTACTGATTTCCTGATCTTGTTTTTAGTAAGGGCCCAACACAGTCTATGAGTATCCCAGGAAATGGCTGAAAAGGTGCCTCTGGAATGGTCTAATTAGGTTTTCCTACCATTTGACATGTGTGACAAGTATTATAAATATTTGCTACATCCTGCCTGAGATTAGGCAATTAAAAATGAATGAGAGAATTTTAGGATATGTCTTCATAGCTCTAAATGACCAGCCCATGGGGTTTCATTGGCAAGCCGCAATATTTCAGCATGATAGGACTTTGGACCTACTACTTGATGTTGTATAGCCCAGTCGCCATCAACCAAGATATCTGGAGGTCTCCATTTACGCATGAAAATACCAGACTTTGTATGATAACCAACAGGACTATCCGAACTTTCAGCTTCGTCAACAGCCCTGTCAATAAAACACAAAATGCCTGGGTCTTTGTGATGTTCTACATTAAGATTTGATCTAGAACATGTCTTATTTTGGTCAGCAAAAGTTTTACTGGACGTTTCAAATCCACTAGGGATAACATACTGGTCCGTATCAAACACCTGACTGAGAAAGGTGTAATTAAAGTCAATGTCTGTGATATCATTTTTGGAGGGTACAACAAATCAGAAATGTCCTGGTCAATTAGCAATTGGTTATGATTTAAATTAGGTTTATCGGTCACAAGTGGATTAATAATGACCTTGTCCCCAGCAAGGTCATTTCCAAGGAGTAGTTGAATCCCTAGAAAAAGCAAAAAAGGCCTAATACCTAAAGTCACAGGTCCAGAAACACAGTTGGAAAACAAATAGACATTATGGAGAGGAACAGGAATGCAGTCACTTCAAACCCCCCCCCCCCTTATATTAAGAACTTTAGAACTAAGCCAACAAAAGAGACTGGGAAATCCCGCTATCTCTTAAAATTTTGACAGGGCTAGGGGAAAACAAATCACCAGAAAGTGATATAAAACTGTCATGAATATATTGATCGAAAATACCAATAATGCTATCTTGTGAAGAATTGACCTTGGCCTCGTTATTTAGGGATAGGAGGGGGGTTTAACCTTAGCAAGTGTGTTGCACACTTTATTAAACTCCAGTTGAGATGATAAAGAAATAAAGCCGGTTGCTTAGATCCACTCTGACCACTCTGACATTTGCGTTTTCTTTTCAGTGTGAGACAATCTGACATTAGTACCAAGATTTCCAGAATGGGATTGAGACTTGGGCTCTGGTGACGTAGGAGTATTTCTTGAACTTTGTGAACCTTTGTCACTTGATTTTCTATTCCCCTTTGAAAATTCTTAGATGAAAAGGAGGATCTCCCTGTACTGTTTAGGTATGAGAAGGAGTGGGATCGTTTGCTGACTAATGAAGTTCAATGGGTCAATAAATAATCATCGGCCAGACGTGCAACATTCTCTAACGTATCTGTCTTTTGTTCATTGAAAAACGTATAGATGTCACTTCAAATGCATCGTTCAAAATCCTTAATCAAAATGAGCTGCTGTAACTTTGCATGATCCTGACAAAACTTCTCAGTAGAATACCATCGTTCAAATAGCTGTTCCTTTGTTCGAGCAAATTCAATATAAGTTTGATCATTCTCTTTCTCACAGTCCCTAAATTTGATAGTACGCTCAGGATTAATCCATCAAACAAGAATAATCTGAAGAGAAAATACAGAAAAACAGTCATAAACTTGAAAGCCACTTCTTCGCGGTCGTGGACAAAAATGACTGAAAAAAGTCTAAACCCTGAAAGCCACGACCTCGCAGCCGGTCTTGGAGAATAATGTCGGCGAAAATTAAACACTAAATAAACAGCCACGACTGCGCGACCGGTCGTAGAGAAAATTTACAGAAAAAAAGGAATGAAATAAAGTACCTTTCGACAGATCGGGAGCGGGAAGATGTCAAAATTAAAAGAAATGTACTATTATACAGCAATATGGAGAGGAAAACAGCTCTGAGAAAAATAAATCTGAATCACGGTTACTCTACGCTACAAGAGTAACGGTGTCTGAATAGCCTTTTCATCACATATATACGATTCCATTTTTAGTTTTCAGGCTTTAGCTCTATGACGTTCATATGTGCTGCTGTGGTTGAGTGACCTGTTTGAATTACGATACGATGCGCTCCCGATCTTTGCGTTATTACATGGAAATTTCTAGAAACCTTACAAAGAGAGCCTCGTTTTCACTATAATCCAACATGGTCGTACTATCGGTCGTGCAGCATGCATATATAAAATGTAACGGTTGGTTCATTTTGGACCATTTATTGAATCCATATGTGATTAGTTATTTCGGAAAAATCCCTTGTAATTAGGCACTAGTAACGAACTTCACTTACTGCTTTTTGTTTGTATTTACAATTTAGGGAGCCGTCATTATTTATGGCCTGGGGTCGGAGAATCTGAGGGGGGTCACTAAAAATCGAAAACTACAAGGGGGTTGCTCAGAAGTGGAGAAAAGAAGGGGGTTCTCAATTTTGTTGATATGTGCTGAAGCATTTAGTGAAGTTATTAATTAATACAACAATAATAGTAAAGAACAGCAATATGTATACTTGAGATATCTATGTTTATACCCGGTATATGTACACAACACACACACACAACACCACAGCAAGTGTATGTGTCAAAGTGTGACACGCTTGTTCACATGGTACAAAGTGAAAATCCAAAAGTACAAAGTGAAACAATGGGTAAGGAATGGTTATTTCTAAATAAAAATTACAGAATCTGACATAAAAGAGGTTGCTGAACAACGTGGGCTACTTCTTTTCCTTGAAAACGGCTTTTTTAAGGTTCCCACTTTGTACGTACAAAGTGATGTAGAGGCAGGTTTACGTATCAAAGTGAAACATCTTACACACACTCACGTATACAGCACATAGTGACATCATTTTACACACGCACAGGTTTACGTGTCAAGTAAGGAAGGACCACCCACGATGCGAACTGAATACGCCACTGTGATTGCAATGTTACGTGTAATTGTGCATCAGTATTGCTAATATAAATACTCACTGTACTTAAATTGATATATTTCGACAAGACATTCTTAAATGTCTATAAAGACAGTTGCATTGGCAAAATTAGTATATCTAGGCAGTTTATGTGATGCAGTCAATGGATTTACAACGCCAATGATAACACCACTTTGTTTGTATATAATTTAGCAAGCATTTCAACCGATCATGTTCAGAGTGTCATGCTATAATCAAATCATTGTTAGATCAGTATCTGCAGTAGGTTTCGTCTAATTTAGCACTGTAATTTGGACAAATGTCAATTATCATGAAAGTTTAATACAGAGCCAGGGCCAGGGTAAGTGCCTAAATTTTATTGGTGCCATCCACACCATGAATTGAAATCGTAACATTTATGAAGGGAAAATAGCTTGAAGAAAAAATATTTACAAAGATTTAAACCTTGAGAAATGTTGTCTGAATTAACCTTACTCCAATACAGAATGTGAAGGATGTAGGCATCGTTCTTAGTCCCAACCTGTTTTAAATTTCTAGCCATGCTAGTACTTCCACCATCAAATGAAACACAAGATTCTACTCATCAAAACGTACAATTCTATGAAATACAAAAGTACCTTGAATACGCTTGTTTAGGATAGTCCTACTTATATTTGAAAATCACAAATGTCTGGTAATGTATAACCTTGAATGGAAATAATTATTGGACCAGTTTAATGTCATATTGTCCATTGGAATTTGTCACAGAAATCACAAATAAATCTGTATTTACTTACTTCAAAATTTTAAAACTTACAGCTCTAACAATACCTCTCAGTATGATACCCTCTGAGTGTTTTAAACCTTACAACGTTGATGCAACGAAGGTATGTAGACATTGCCCCTTTATATCTAAATTCTACTTACTTATGCCCCTTTCAGAACTCCTTGTAGTAAGTGAATTAAAATGTTATTCTCTGATCAATTGATGCATGAATACTTAAAATTATTTTGTTTGTTCCTTTCCTGATATCGACCTTTGTAGTAACATAAGTTATAGTCTGACATCTGTCATGTAGTTTAATATTCTGTATTGTATAGACTTTTAGTACATTTCTGTCGGTTTCAATTTTCGCAGAATTGTTTTTGAATCTATCTATTCTATTGTATATTGATGATACAAAGTGATATCAAGTCACACACCATGATGTGTTTACCTGGCAAAGTGAGGGACCATACACACTCTGATTGATGGTACAAAGTGACATCAAGTCACACACCATGATGTGTTAAACTGGCAAAGTGAGGGACATTACACATTCTAATTTGACGATACAAAGTGACATAAAGTCACACACAAAGTTGTTTTTCCTGGCAAAGTGAGGGACAATGCACATTCTGATTGATGATACAAAGTGACATCAAATCACACACAATGATGTGTTTACCTAGCAAAGTGAAGGACCATACACACTCTGATTGATGATACAAAGTGACATAAAGTCACACACCATGATGTGTTTAACTGGCAAAGTGAGGGACCACACACACTCTGATTGATGATACGAAGTGACATCACGTCACACACCATGATGTGTTTTACCTAGCAAAGTGAGGGACAATACACACTCTGATTGATGATACAAAGTGACATCAAATCACACACCATGATGTCTTTACTTAGCAAAGTGAGGGACCATACACACTCTGATTGACGATACAAAGTGACATCAAATCACACACCATGATGTGTTTACCTATTAAAGTGAGGGACCGCACACAACTCTGATTGATGATACAAAGTGACATCACGTCACACACCATGATGTGTTTACCTAGCAAAGTGAGGGACAATACACACTCTGACTGATGATACAAAGCGACTTCAAGTCACACCATATGATGTGTTTACCATGCAATGTGAGGGACCATACATTCTCACGTCCCCAGTGCGCTGGCAGTGTGAGAACACCAGTGTGAGATCAATTTGTTCTCACACTCTGAACTGTTGCGCGAACGAACACCTCGTATGTGAAACGTAAGTTGATTGGTCAATTCTGCTCAGCGCCTAGTTCTCTGTACGAATTGTTTGACAAATAGAACATCGCGTAATGTACAACTGGCACCATAGCAGACAGACGACTGAACTGCAGAGTGAACAGGTTGTTCTAGATATGAGTACGGTCAGCGTCAGCAACAAATACACGGAGGATGACCGCTTTTATGTTGTAACGGAGAATTCAGGCCATTACAATCCTATCGGCTGTTTACGCTTGTCGTCATATTTTCTGGAGAAGAACTGACTTGATAGCAATACAGTTAGCGAAATACTTCGATGAGCGAGCCATCTGCACACGAGGCTGTAGCAGACGACAGCGTCCATGCACTGTCATCAACAGATGGCCACCAGAGCTGTTTTGCAATATTTTCCTCAGATGACCTGGAGAATTGTGTGGCTGACCAACAAAACAAAATTGCTATATTGGTAATATACATGTGAACGTGTTTGATATGCACATCAATGAAAGGAACTTCATTTTTCTGTGCAGAATGATACAAATGAAACAAGAGCAATTGAGTGCTGGTTTTTGATAATATAAACCTACCACAATAAAATGCAATTTTCTAAAGATATTGGAGGGACGTGAGAAAAATAATCCCACACCCCAAATGGGTTGGGATGAAATGTCTCACACTAGTTGGGGAATTCTGTCTCACACGCGCCTTCGGCTGGTGTGAGACAGAATTCCCAAACTCGTGTGAGACATTCCATCCAAACCCGTTTGGGTGTGGGATTCTATTACACTCTGATTGATGATACAAAGTGAAATCAGGTCATACACCATGATGTGTTTACCTAGCAATGTGAGGGGCCATACACGCTCTGATTGATGATACAAAGTAACATCAGGTCACACAACCTGATATGTTTACCTAGCAAAGTGAGGGACCATACACACTCTGATTGATGATACAAAGTGACATCAAATCACACACAATGTGTTAACCTGGCAAAGTAAGGGACCATACACACTCTGACTGATGATACAAAGTGACATCAGGTCACACACCATGATGTGTTTACCTGGCAAAGTGAGGGACCATACACACTCTGACTGATGATACAAAGTGACATCAAGTCACAACCATGATGTGTTTACCTGGCAAAGTGAGGGACCATACACATTCTGATTGACGATACAAAGTGACATTAAGTCACAACCATGATGTGTTTACCTGGCAAAGTGAGGGACCATACACACTCTGACTGATAATACAAAGTGAAATCAGGTCATACACCAGGATGTGTTTACCTGGCAAAGTGAGGGACCATACACACTCTGACTGATGATACAAAGTGACATCACGTCACACACAATGATGTGTTTACTTGGCAAAGTGAGGGACCATACACGTTCTGACTGACGATACAAAGTGACATCAAGTCACAACCATGATGTGTTTACATGGCAAAGTGAGGGACCATACACACTCTGATTGATGATACAAAGTGAAATCAGGTCATACACCAGGATGTGTTTACCTGGAAAAGTTATGGAGCTTACTCACAATCCTGTTGTTATCACAAAGTGAAACCCAGTTACATAATAACATGTATATCTGGCAAAATTAAAGCACACATTCAGATTGGTGCTTATAATTAACATCAGGTCATCACACAGCATATATCAAGCAAAGGGAGGGACAGGTGCAAAATCA
Source organism: Ptychodera flava (assembly GCF_041260155.1). Taxonomy (NCBI): domain Eukaryota; kingdom Metazoa; phylum Hemichordata; class Enteropneusta; family Ptychoderidae; genus Ptychodera; species Ptychodera flava. The sequence goes on from NW_027248351.1 coordinate 2,622,776, forward strand.
ATTCCCTGGTGTTGAATAAGAAGGCTCTTGAAGCAAAACATTCTATTAACATGCATAGTAGTAAATGTACCAAGCCTCTCTAGTTAGACAAGCCATATTCCCTCACAATACAATGTAAAATTGATGTTTGCATGTTTTGTTTCATCTAGCTGATGCATGTTTGGATTCTACAAGTATTACCTTTAATGCACTGCACTTCTGTCATCTTGAAGTAGGGTTATACCATTTATGCATACTGTCAACTACCAAGTTCCCATATGGAAGCAAATCAGAGAGCTCTACAATCGCATGCGTTAAAAAAAGTTTGGCCTACATGACTGTAAAAATCATTTAAATACTTCCTGACACTGTATTCAGAGACTGTTGAGTCATTCACAAAGTGAAACCCAGTTACATAATAACATGTATATCTGGCAAAATTAAAGCACACATTCAGATTGGTGCTTATAATTAAGATCAGGTCATCACACAGCATGTATCAAGCAAAGGGAGGGACAGGTGCAAAATCAATTCCATGGTGTTGAATAAGAAGGCTCTTGAAGCAAAACATTCTATTAACATGCATAGTAGTAATTGTACCAAGCCTCTCTGGTTAGACAAGCCATATTCCCACACAAATACAATGTAAAATTGATGTTTGCATGTGTTGTTTCATCTAGCTGATGCATGTTTGGATTCTTCAAGTATTACCTTTAATGCACTGCACTTCTGTCATCTTGAAAGTAGGGTTATACCATTTATGCATACTGTCAACTACCAAGTTCCCATATGGAAGCAAATCAGAGAGCTCTACAATCGCATGCGTTAACAAAAGTTTGGCCTACATGACTGTAAAAATCATTGAAATACTTCCTGACACTGTATTCAGAGACTGTTGAGTTATTCAATTTATGGTTGAATACTGTTTTCATTATTATAGAAAGTTGGCTTGTGTTGCCTAGTTACATAAAAGAAATCGACCCTGTAAATGAAGCATGTTTGATCTTTGCTTTTTTTTAGTGTACTGAACAATGCAAAGGAGTTTTTCAAACTGTAATTTAGTACATACACAGGTAGCCCACACACTACTAATAAGCTTATTTTTGAGTTTTTCTCAGTTTTCTCTATCAGTTCCTCTCCCTTTCTTCATGCTCTGACTGATCGTAGTCAATAAAATAAATGACTATATAGCCTAACCTAGCCTCTTGACTCTTTATTTATTTTACACCCCATTACAAGGACGTTTATCTCATGTACACACATCTTGTAATTAATTAGTCAACACAACTAATTATGCTAATCCGTGGATTTATCAGAGATTTTATTGCTTGGTCAACATCGTGAAATAGGAAAGGTTACTAAAACGGGAAGGTAAGAAGTTCTCCTGAAATATGTCCAGACATTACCAGATTGCAGCCATTTGTGACCATTTATCCAAAATTTACTGCACCCAATGTATTTCGATGGCCGAGGAGATCCAGCTACTCTAATTCCAAACGTTTAAATGGTCGCAACCAGTGCAAACCCTGCCATTGCCTTGCGTGCAGTTCATGGCATGAGGACGTCCATAAAGCTGAGCAAAGTGAGGGACCATACACACTCTGATTGATGATACAAAGTGAAATCAGGTGATATACCATGATGTATTTACCTGGCAAAAATGAGGGACCATACACATTCCGATTGATGATACAAAGTGACATCAAGTCACAACCATGATGTGTTTACCTGGCAAAGTGAGGGACCATACACATTCTGATTGACGATACCAAGTGACATCAAGTCACAACCTTGATGTGTTTACCTGGCAAAGTGAGGGACCATACACACTCTGATTGATGATACAAAGTGAAGTCAGGTTGTACACCAGGATGTGTTTACCTGGCAAAGTATGGAGCTTACTCACAATCCTGTTGTTATCACAAAGTGAAGCCCAGTTACATAATATCATGTATATCTGGCAAAATTAAAGCACACATTCAGATTGGTGCTGATAATTAACATCAGGTCATCACACAGCATATATCAAGCAAAGGGAGGGACAGGTGCAAAATCAATTCCAAGATGTTGAACACCAAGTCTCTTGAAGCAAAACATTCTATCAACATGCATAGTAATAATTGTACCAAGCCTCTCTAGTTAGACAAGCCATATTCCCTCACAAATACAATATAAAATTGATGTTTGCATGTGTTGTTTCGTCTAGCAGATGCATGCTTGGATTCTACAAGTATTACCTTTATTGCACTGCACTTCTGTCATCTTGAAAGTAGGGTTTACCATTTATGCATAATGTCAACTACCAAGTTCCCATATGGAAGCAAATCAGAGAGCTCTACAATCGCATGAGTTAAACAAAGGTTTGGCCTACATGACAGTAAAAAATCATTGAAATACTTTCTGACACTGTATTCAGAGACTGTTGAGTTATTCAATTTATGGGTGAATACTGTTTTCATTATTATAGAAAGTTGGCTTGTGTTGCCTAGTTACATGAAAGAAATCGACCCTGAAAATGAAGAATGTTTGATCTTTGCTTTTTTGTGTAATGAACAATGCAAAGAATTTTTTCAAACTGTAATTTAGTACATACACAGGCGGCCCACACACTATTAATAAGCTTATTATTGAGTTTTTTTTCAGTTTTCTCTATCAGTTCCTCTCCCTTTCTTCGTGCTCTTACTGATCGTAATAAATAAAATAAATGACTATATAACCTAACCTCTCCTCTTGACTCTTTATTTATTTTACACCCCATTACAAGGACGTTTATCTCATGTACACACATCTTGTAATTAATTAGTCAACACAACTAATTATGCTAATCCGTGGATTTATCAGGGATGGTATTGGTTGGTCAACATCGCGAAAGATAGGAAAAGTTACTAAAACGGAAGGTAAGAAGTTCCCCTTGATAAGTCCACGGATTAGCATAATTAGTTGTGTTGACTTATTAATTACAAGATGTGTATATGAGAGATAAGCGTCCTTGAATTGTGTTGTTGAATGAATAAAGTGTCAAGAGGCTTGGTTAGGTTATATAACAATTTATTTTAATTACTCCGATCAGTCAGACCATGAAGACACAGTCCCTATATCCATAGAGGGACTGTACGTAGAAAAGTAGAGGAACTGATAGAGAAAACAGCCAGAAACTCAATAATAAGCATTATTAATAGTGTCTGGGTCGCCTGTGGTACTTATGATGTCTCAGTGGCTTCTACAAAATCCCGATGTGCCTGATGGCATTTGTCTTGTGCGTTTGCAACGAAAACTCCTTGAGGAAGATAATCTGACAGTCATAAAGCTATGACAAATAAAGCCCACTTTTTGAACAGCATAATCTACTTTTATTCCATTTGCTACACGGTCATCACATTAGTGAAAGCATCACACCTAACCCATGAAATATGCTGACTTGCATTGGCTATTACGGGCAAAAAAACCATTCCTCTGAAAAGGTTATTTGGCTGACTTAAGTATTATGTAATAATTTTCAACGTGAAATGCTATAAGTTTAATCCGTAAAATCACATAAATTGCTTTCGAGGGGCGAAGAAAGTTTCTTGTTGGGGGTGTCAGTAATGGTAGGTTGGGTTAGCGGAAACACACTTTTTCTAGGTCTCAGTACATGACGATACAAATATCAACATCATCGCTTTGTAGTATGTACAGGTTGACATTGTGAGATGTGTTTTGCAAGAATCACCAAGCACTAGGGTAGACATTTAGTAAATTATTTATTTGCCGTTCGAGCATGTGGGATTCTAAGGTGTTCGAGCAGAAAAAAACACAAGCTTTTTTCTATAAAATCCTTTAATGGAAGTATTCTGTCGCAAAAACTGGGCCATGGCTTTTACATTTCGAAATAATACTTTTTGTGTTAGTCATATCGCAATCACTGAACCGTGAGCAGTGAAACCAAAATGTCAATGCCATCACTTTGTAATATATACAAGTAATATATACATTGTAAGGATTGTGTTTTTGCAAGAACCCCTAGTTTGTAGAGCTGAAAACTTAAATGTCTTTCACTTTGTACCGTGCGTGTAATCACTTTCATGCCTTCACCCTGATATATATATGTTGAATATATCATGAACGAAACTATACACGGATACCGTACTGCTTCACACCTCTATGCCGGGGTATTGAACATTTCTTGATTTGTAATTCTGAGTTTAGCATCATTAGGTTGGCAATGACAACGCGTCTACCTGACTCCGACTCTCTCGGAAGTATTTGGATATCCTTGACCGGACACACGCTTGGCGTGATGAGCGATTTTTGGCTCGAAAACAGCATTTGATGCAGGCCGATGACGTACTCGTCAAAAGAAGAAAACTGATATGCCATTTGGCGTGACTTTTGTTGTCTGATCGTTATATCCAAATTTGCCCGGCGTACCATACACATATGTCATTGTTGGGTGTACGGTAGAAGCCACAAAACCAAACCAAACGGCCCTTTTCAGGGCCATCAAACTTTCAAGTAAGAGAGAACCCGATAATACATTTTCTTTTTCACGGCACATCTTGTGGAGGGACCATGTCCACGGTTACTAAGATGCAATCGACCTGAATGTCGTCTGATCACGCTTTTTATCCCAAGCAAGCGGCGGGTAGGTACAAAAGTTGGAGAAGTGTGAAGAAACTATTGCCCACGTCTTTCGATACTGGAAATCTTGACTCGTATTTTATTTATTTCAGTCACCATTAGCAGATAAGGCGAATGCTAATCGACATTAGGTACACATCCAGCTGACTAGTGTCTGACTTTGCACAAGGTTTGATTGACAGTGGTATTCAAATCCCAATCGGCGTCCCCTGGATCGACGTTGTCACTGGCCACGCACAATTACTCACTAAAATTGTCCCGAAAACTTATCGGTTTAGAAAATATGGAGTCGTTATGTATTGATCAGGTATTTACCCTGCTGTAGAGCATTCCCATTTCATAAATTTTCATAAAAAACACGCAAAAAACCGCAATCTGTGGAGCTCACAGTTCAAGCTACTCGCACGGCATCTCTTTGCATAATGAGCGTCCTCTCATATAATCCGGTATTTATAACAAATGGGCGTCTTTAAATTGTCAACTTTAGCAAGATGTCACGGTGCCTTCACTTTACTTTAACTTACTGAACTACCTAAACTCATGTCAGCGGCAAAAACGCACTAAGTTGCTTTTTTGTTTGTCGATTTGATTTAGCTTTCTTTTGTTTTGGTAAATAATACACAATCTTTATTGCTGAATAACTCTATACGATTGTAACTTAGGTAAATGAGTTAGAGCGCCAATGTTCTGATCATACCATCTGTTTGCTTGAATACTCTCATCGTCATAGGACACGGAAAACGCTGAAAATGCGATAGTTGTTGAGAATTTAACATTTAAATTGAATTTTAACTATACCCTTGTTGCATATTTTATGCTGCAAACCGCTGCACAAAACTTCAGCTCATGGCAATACAATGTCAATGCCATTGCTTTGTACTATATACAAGTTTACATTGTAAGGATTGTGTTTTTGCAAGAACCACTAATTGGTAGAGGTAGACAACCTACATGTTTTTCACTTTGTACTGTGCGTCTAATCACTTTCGTGCCTTCACTTTGATACATACATATGATATATCAGTGACTAAAAAGTCAAAAACAGCTCGTCCTGTATTATTGATTTCTGATTTCTCTTTCCAACACGTGTCATGTCTCATTATTTCTATTTAGTTACGTACCATGAATATTAATCTCTACTTTTAAATATGCGTACAGATACCTTGTAAGATTCACCCTGAGGGGTAAAAGCTAATAAAACTCCCGTTTTCGAGTTGTCAAGTTGGCATTTGTCCCAGTACCTTCACTCTACTCAATATACAGACTCACACAACTCATGTCAGCGGCAAAAAACGCACGGAGTAGTGGTTTTGTTTGTGGACTTTATTTAGTTGTCTCTTATTTTGGTAGATACTACACAATCTTTATCGTTGAACAACTCTATACGATTGTAACTTAGGTAAATGAGATAAAGGGTCAATGTTCTTATAATTCCATCTGTACACTTGAATACTCTCATCGTCATTAGACACGGAAAGACACCGGAAAATGCGAGGGTTGTTAAGAGCTTAACATGATAATCAATCAACGGTATTCTAACTTTGTTGAATTTTTATGCTGCAAAAATCGCTGCATCAAACTTCAGCACATGGCAATATAATGTCAATGCCATCACTTTGTACTATATGCAAGTTTACATTGTCAGGATTGTGTTTTCGCAAGTAATATTAACCTACATGTCTTTCACTATGTACTGTGCACGTAATCACTTTCTTGTCATTACTTTGATACATACCTTGGATATATCCGTGAACTAAAAAAGTCAAAAACAGCTCTTCCTGGTTATTGATTTTTGATTTGTCTTTCCGATGCATGCCATCCTATTTTTACTTCTTTGTTACTTACCATGCATACTTCTATACTTTCTAATATCCGGGCAGATACCTTGTAAGATCCATCATGGGACGTATAATTATAAGCTATTAAAACATCCGTTTTTGAGTTGTGAAAGTTGGCAATTCGTCACGGTGCCTTCACTCAACTAAATAAACGGATTCACTACTGTCAGCGGCAGAAAACGCACTAACTTGCTTTTTTTTCTATTTGATTTAGTTTTCTGTTGTTTTGATAAAAAATTCACAATCTTTACCGCTGAACAACTCTATACGATTGTAACTTAGGTAAATGAGATAGAGGGTCAATGTTTTGCTTATTCCATCTGTACTCTTAAAGACGCTCAGCGTCATATTACACGGAAACACACCGGAAAATGCGATGGCTGTTAAGTGCTTAACATGATAATCTATCAATTTTATTCTAACTACACCCGTGTTGCTTATTTTATTCTGAAAAATGGCGCCATAAAACTTCAGCACATGGCAATATAATGTCAATGCCATCACTTTGTACTGTATGCAAGTTTACATTGTAAGGATTATGTTTTCGCAAGAACCACTAATTTGTAAAGGTAGACAAGCTACATATCTTTCACTTTGTACTGTGCATGTAATCACTTTAGTTTCTTTACTTTGATACATACGTGGGATATATCAGTGAACTAAAAAAGTAAAAAACAAGCTCGTTTGTTTTGTTGTTTTGGTAACTAATTCACCATCTTTATCGCTGAACAACTCTATACGATTGTAACTTTGGTAAATGAGATACAGGGTCAATGTTCTCAGTATTCAATATGTAAGCTTGGATGCTCTAATCGTCATAGGACATTGAAAAACACTGAAAATGCGATAGTTGTTAAGATCTTAACATGATTATCTATCAATTGTATTTAACTATACCCTTTTTGCGTATCTAAGCTAAAAAACAGCGGCTTCACCAAACTTCAGCACATTTCAATACATTGTCAATGCCATTGCTTTGTACTGTACACAAATTCACATTGTAAGGATTGTTTTTTGCAAGACCACTAATTTGTAAAGGTAGACAACCTACATGTCTTTCACTTTGTACTGTGCGTGTAATCATTTTCGTGTCTTCACACTGATACATCCATATGATATATATATATGTGAACTAAAAAGTCAAAAACAGCTCGTCCTGTATTATTGATTCCTGATTTCTCTTTCCGACACGTATCATCTCACTTTTGTCATTTAGTTACATACCATGCATACTTCTTTACTTTCTAATATGCATGCAGGTACCTTTAAAATTCACCTTGTGGAGTGAATACTACTAAAACTGCCGATTTTGAGTTGTCAAAGTTGGCAATTTATCACAGTACTTTCACTTTACTTCATTTACTGGCTTTGATGGGTACCATTGCTATCTCGGGTAAAGCAGAAGTATTAGACAGATTGGCTATACGTTTTACGTGAACGTGAACTCGTAGAATCCACGTCTGCGTTGGCGTGCACGTTCACGTGAGAAACTCCGTTTGGCTACACCCGTTCATATGACACGCGCAAGAAATGATTCGGCTTGGCTAGGGTCTCCGTAGTCTGTTTCTGAATCACAGGGCTAGCTCAAAAGTTATCCGGTATGCCGCAAATCGATGAAGAAATTGCACATTAAAAATAACGAAAATACATGAATATCTTTGAAGATGTCACTATATCGTTTATCCAACTAACAACGTGCATGAATGATCGATAGTTTATATCATGTTTTGATACCTAAGGGACTGGAAATAAATTACAGGGGGTGTTGGGCCGGTGTTTTTCGAAAAACTGCTGCATCAAAAATAGTGACCCTTCAAAAGTTCATGCACAAAAATTAGTGACCCTCCCCCTTATCCGTGCATGAAAATAAGTGACCCTCCCCTGTTACTCAATAACCCCCCTAAAAACCCGCAATGTGTTCAAGACCTCCTTCTGACTTGCTATACTTTTGAAGTCCTCTCCCAAAAGGAAGGCAAAATGCGGCCGATATAACGCTTTGTCCAAATAATATCAAATCATAAGTGTGTGATAATCATGTAAATGTACATGCTTGAAGTGGCAGGTAAAAGTGCATGCATGTACAAAAAATGTAATTTTTAGATTTTATCAATGATGTCCATTCACTATGCATGGAAGTCTATGATGAAACTATGAATATTTTTTCCCCAATACAAAACTAGGTAAATCTGTGCATTTATGTACACCTAATTATTAGTATTAATGTTCATGATTAGACTAGAGTGGTTTCAAGTCAATGGTTGTGCAAGAAATTTGATTTTGGAATTTCACTGAAATGTCCATTCACTATGCATGGCAGCCTATGATGAAACTATGAATATTTTTTTTCCAATACAAAACAAGGTAAATCTGTGCATTTATGTACACCTAATTATTAGTATTAATGTTCATGATTAGAGATAGACTAGAGTGGTTTCAAGTCAATGGTTGTGCAAGAAATTTGATTTTGGAATTTCACTGAAATGTCTATTCACTATGCATGGCAGCCTATGAGAAACTATGAATATTTTTTTCCAATACAAAACTAGGTAAATCTGTGCATTTATGTACACCTAATTATTAGTTTTAATGTTCATGATTAGACAAGAGTGGTTTCAAGTCAATGGTTGTGCAAGAAATTTGATTTTGGAATTTCACTGAAATGTCCATTCACTATGCATGGCAGCCTATGATGAAACTATGAATATTTTTTCCAATACAAAACAAGGTAAATCTGTGCATTTATGTACACCTAATTATTAGTATTAATGTTCATGATTAGACTAGAGTGGTTTCAAGTCAATGGTTGTGCAAGAAATTTGATTTTGGAATTTCACTGAAATGTCTATTCACTATGCATGACAGCCTATGAGAAACTATGAATATTTTTTTCCAATACAAAACTAGGTAAATCTGTGCATTTATGTACACCTAATTATTAGTATTAATGTTCATGATTAGACTAGAGTGGTTTCAAGTCAATGGTTGTGCAAGAAATTTGATTTTGGAATTTCACCGAATGTTGATTCACTATACATTGTAGGCTATGAGGAAACTACAAATAACTCGTAGGTTATCTGATGCTAAATTGTTATTCAAAAGTTGTTCGACCTGAAGCTTCCAGTTGTTATTGATGACATTTTGCACTATTCTGAATAGTTTGTATTCTGTCAATGTCCTCAAAAAATGAAAAATGTACATACGCTTCATGAACATTTGACACCGACCTATACCCAATGGATTGTCAATGGGAGAATGATATCAAATAAGTGATCTCCAAAATTGTTACTGAAAGCGTCATTATAGGGGATAGTTTAAATGTACAATAGAGGACTTGGATAAGTAGAAATCATGACAACTTAAATCAATGTGGTTGCTTGGATCATCAATACATTGTTTATTATACCTTTAAACTTGCGCCCGAAGGGCGCGCTGAAAATGGAAACGACAGAAAATGAAAGTGCCAGGATGGATTTTTTCTTTTTTCAGTATTACATATTCTTTAATACGTGCACATGCAATTTCAGATTTGATGCATAAAAATAGGTGACCCTCCCCCATAGGCTTGCACAAACTTTTATGACCCTTCAAAATGCTTGCGCGAAAAATGGCAGCCCACCCCCCCCCCCCCCTGTAATTTGTGTCCAGTCCCTAAAGGTGAGAATAAATATAAACGTTTACGAATTACGTAAGGACAGCTGTCTCCACGTAAATAAGTGACGCCGGCTCCGCGTACATGCATCATCGCAGAAATTCGTGACGTGATGTGTTCACGTAAAACGTGTTTCCGAACTGTATATTGCTGTATAAATCTCCGATCCCATCGAAATTCCCTGAAATTCTGACGGTTTGCGATTCTTGCTGTATAGCACTAAAGTCAATCGTACTAAAGTCTTCATTATGGATGAAAAAGAAAATAATCATTCCGTTATTATTACAAGCACCTCAGATCAAATTGCAAAATAATGTTTTCCCTCTGGAAACAAAAATAGAAAGAAATTTACCGAAGTTCATTAACAATATTTACTGTATCTGGGTCGGAATCAGTTGATTATACTGTCTTCTATCAACTACTTGTCAGAGTTCGCTGTCTGGGCCAATGGCCAGTCGGAGCTTTACCAAGAGAATATTGGGCCTTGTCTGCCGAACAATTTGAGGAAAGTACCGAACGGTCGTGCCTCTCCTCCTTTTGGCCGTTTTACGAAAAACTGCTTAACAGTGTTGAGGTAGAATGCGCCCGAGGGACAGATATTAGGACTCAATCGTTGATTTTTTCCCCAGTAGAAATAAAGCCGCAATTTGCAATGATACGTTACAAGTTTTCTTATCTTATTTAGCGGAAATCATCAAGAAAATCTAACATTTACTGCACATAATTGATGAATACGTGCACATGTGGAAGTGTCGTTGAATGATTGCGAGAAACTCAACTCTTTCACTCTAGAGAGGCACACTTCCTTGATTGCAAACATTCATCAGCAAAATATGACAATCACAGGTTATACGTTCTTTTAACTTATTTTAAATTGAAAAACCAACACTAGTAAATCGTTATCTGATTAATACAATAAATCTATAACAGTGCATCTAAGTTTTGAGCGAACAGATTCATCTAACAGTTAGTTGTCGTCTAATTTGTACATTAAATTATGTTAATGTCGAATCAACTGATTAATTCAATTGAAAACAACATCTAATTCACGCCTTCAATCCACTGTACGAAGTACACAGACACTTGGCTGCATTAACATTCTGAATTATGGTGGTGTTCACGTTATCTATCTTAACGCACAATGGTTTGTATTCAGAAGGACGGAAGCATCCCGTCTTACCTCCGGTCGCATCACAAGAACCTACACACTCTGAATAGTAGAATTTCGTTCTGTTTTCTAAATGGATGTGGGTTCTAAGTTCATGTAATCAGTCAGAGCGATGCGTCTTTCGACCAGTTGGCATGCTCCGGTGAAAAGAGCCCGTATATGACAAAATAAATAGCAATGCCATCGCTTTGTAGCATTTACAGGTTGACATTGCAATAAATGCTTTGCAATGAATAATAAATACGAATTGTGAAAGAAGAAACATACATTTATCCCGCTTTGTACTGTTCGTGTAATCACTTCGTGTTTTAATACATACGTTGGGTAGATTCGACAACTGTGAGTACAGTGATATCGGGACTGAGCTGTAAGGTAAAAAGGATATTGTCTGCATGGTAACTTTATTTTGTGATTTATCTTTCCAACATGCTTGTCAACCCATTTTTGCATTTATAAAGCTAACTTTGCTTACTTTTTCACTTAGCCCATAGACCCTCGAGTTTCTCGAGGGTCGTTGCTTAGCCATAGGTTTGTAGGTTACATTGCTGAATGTACTTTGTTTCCGACAAAAGGGTAAACATGTTTAGACTAAATCTTCAATGTTAGGACACTTCAGTTCAACGATAAAATATTCTCTTTAAAACAGTATGTTCTTGACGAACCCTTCGCCAAACCTAAGCGCTATAGCCTCCTTTAGTCAGAATCTCTGACTTTGCAGAGCAGGATGTGAGAACAATTTAAGAGCCATATTTTAATGGGCTACTCAAAATATTACTGGTGCAGATACCCCATCATGTTCTCAAGGAGTTACTCAACAAATATCCACATTTTGGGAGAGTTTACGTTTAGAAAAGGTAGAAATTTTACGAATATATTCCACTGTGGTGAAATTGTGCCACGTATCGTACTAGTACAGTGGACGTGCGCGTCGTATAGTTTATCTAATTTTAAAATACAATGTATCAGTTGTTGACCGGTTTCCATCCACCAAAGTGACGCCTTACACTGATGTTTCACGTAAATACGCTGAAATGGCGCGCGCGTTTTACAGCGGCTTGACACAATGTTGCAAACTTATCAAATGGACTATTGGTGGCAAGATAACCCTATGTGCCGTGTGTGTAACACCTGTGTATATTTCTCATATTTAGCAGAAGGTGGCGATAGACAACATAGTACACACACGGCCGAAAGTATACACACGCACACGGTGGGTTTCCCGGTCAAAGTGAAACATGACCTAAAACTTCACAGGATGGTAAAAAACCGTCCAGGAATCGATTCCGATTAAAAAAACAAAGTGAGTGGTAGTCACTTTACCGGCAGGTCGTCACTTTGTATTATCGCAACGAGTGTAAGTCGTCACTCTATACCGTACACATACCACACACACACACACACAACACACACACAAACACACACCACACACACACACATATATATATATATATATATATATATATATATATATATATATATATATATATATATATATATATATATATATATATATATATATATTATAATAGAGGTGGTTTCAAGTAGAAACTAAAGTCTCATTACACAATTTGTTTCACGTTATTGTGATCTTAAGACGAGAATGATCAGCTATTCTACGTGTCAAGCCTTATGTTATAGGCTAGTACTCAGTACATTTTTCAGTATTTCCTGATTAAAGATTGATATACCTGCCTTATCATTCATGAGAAACGTCTGCTTTCTATATTCTACATTGTATAGGTTACTGATAGGGGAAAAAGTGTAAAGCAAGCTAATTCTGATTCTATAAATTTTAAAACCAGTGGAATGCCTTGACAACAAACCCATCTTTTATTATATGACAATAATAATAAATAATAAATGTGAATAAATGTATGTCTGTCGCTATTTTTTGTTTTCAAAAAATGTAATCATCATTGCAATCAGTGAACTGGAATATAAGTATTGGAATACTTTCTCAGATTTCTGTTCCTTTGAGTTTTTTATACACAAAATAATCTGAAAAAAAAATACTCCCAAAGTGCCATCAAATAACACCATTTTAATCGCTAGTTTTCAAAAGCTCCAACGGCAGGAGGGGGGGACACCCCCTCCTGACCTCCCCCGTTGCGCAGTCACTTGCAGTGCTTTTGCACCACATCTTCGCCCTCTTGTAAAAAAACTACGGAGAACACTGTATGTCATCAGAGCACCGGATACAGACCTGTACATCAGCCCCTGTCATGGAACCTCTTTCGACACAGACCTGTACCACAGGGATATTCAGGGTCTGTACAGGGCCTGTCGCAGCAGCAATCCATTTTACTATATAGATATTTAACTTTCCCATAGGGGGGTCACTCAAAATTTCTGTAGCAGAGAGGGGTTACTCAAACATGTCATGGTTGGCAGGGGGGGGGGGGTTACTCGAAATTTCTAAAGCAATTCCTCCGACCCCCTAGGCCGTGAATAACGACGGCTCCCTAAGTGACAAAATTGCTCATTATTTTTTCGACGCCACAAAAATATGACTTGTTGCCATGTTATCGTAGAAAAATTCAAATTACAGCATGGATGCATGCCCGATAATAATGTTTACTTCGACTTGCCTATTCTTTCTAAAAGGAAGACAAGACTTATGTCTGAAATTTTTCCGACATCAATGAAAGTTGTCATCTGCGCATCCACTTCTTTCTCAAACTCTTTTGCATCAATTCTTTGTTCCAGATAACGCATTTTAACATATGGATCGTTTCCGGTGACGTGACGCGTGGACGCTAGGTGCGTTGACGCGGTTAAACATGCCCGAGCAAATAAAACATAAAACATTCTGATTTGAATTGATCAAGCAAATTTTATGATGTTTTAAATACCAATGCGATTTCATCAAAATGACAAGAATATAAGTAAAGTTATTGTAAGAAAGATGATCACAACAAAACGCTCCAGCGGTTAAGAAAAATCATAAATATTTAAACCAGTAACCTCTTTTCTTTTATGGAGAATCTCTCCCACAATCGCCCTTGATGTCTTCCTTTTCACCAATGTATTTGCTTTCCAGTGTAAAGGGATAGTAGCTGTAACTTTTGACCATTTTTCCGCCCGACCACATGATAAAAACCAAGCTAGATTATATCTATCCCTTCCTAATTGTCCATTGACAAGAAAATAAGTCGAAACTACCACCCCATTTTGAATAACGAACGGTAATAAATCTGTTTCTGGCCTGCCGTAAGCGAAGTTCGCGGCGCTTGTGTTTACAAAATGCTAGGCGATCACGTGGTATGGAACACAAAAGGTGAATATGTGAACGCGTTGAGTGGGGTGAAAACGATACAGGGGACTTTCACCCGGCACAAACTAACTCACTACCGCTATAGCTGTACAGACTAAATAAAAACACGTTCGATCGCTACGCAAATCTAACCTGGGCTGCCAAATTTTACACGAGAAACTTTTGCAAATCATTTATTTTTTGAAAATACACAGACTTGAACAAGTCTCTTGTTTACCTTCGTCCTGTGACACCCTAATGGCCCAAACGGAGATTTAGGATTGGGAAGGCAATCTGCCCGAGTTAGAGGATTTGATTGTCGTGCATGGAAATCTTACTGCGTGGTGGGGATAAAGTTACTGGCGATTTTCTCGTCACTCAGAGAGGTGGCGAAAAGTTACGTTTCAGTTAGCTGTGGGTCCATAGCTGTGGTGTTTTCGGACGGGATATCTGAATTTTACGTTCTGGTTTTGACTTTTACGTTTTTTACCCCGCCACCACAGCGGGGTTAACATGAAAGTCAAAACCAGCGTGTAAAAGTCAGAAATCCTGTCCGAAAACACCACAGCTATGGACCCACAGCTACGTTTCAGCGATCATGGATTACGAAATGATGATGGCAACGCTTTGTATCGTGTGAAGCATTAGATATCTCTCAAAGAAAAAAAAGACGAATTATATGGCGATGACGAATATGGCGATTTTTTGTTTTTGTTTTTGACGTGACGTTTTGAAAGTGATTTCAGCAGTATTTTTTGAGCAAACTTTTGGTGGTTCTTGTAGTTGAGTCATTGCTAACTCTGGTTACTGTTTCCTAAATATCAAACCAATAAATTTTAACATGCCACGTCGTTTCTTCTACAGCGACCACAACAAGTACAGTGAGCAGTGACAGTTCGCGAGCTCGGACGCGGGCCCGGTCACACCATCAATGATCGTTCAGTGTAGCCTACAGCCGTCGACGTCCGCGATGTGTACGGGCTGTTTTATCTGCTTATTTTCCTGCAAGAGTATTTGCATTTTGGCTAATCACTCTGAGAGGCCCTTTCTTACTTTAGACATTTCCATCGTCAGTATTGCCTTTTTCAGTCTATTTTAGTCCCCACAGACACAGTCCGGGGGGACTTATAGGTTTTGTCATGTCCGTGCGTGCGTGTGTCCGTGTGTGCGTCCGTCCGTCCGTTCACGCAGATATCTCAGAGATGCCTAGAGCAATTTAATTCAAACTTGGTACAAGGATTACTTCTTATGTCATACAGATGCACTTTGATTTGTTTTGTGATACGATCCAATATGGCTGCCAGGCGGCCATTTTATTACAATTTTTTCATGTATAGAGCCATTACTCAGGCATGTTTCAACCGATTTTATTCAAAGTTGGTACAAGGACATTGACCAATGACATAGAGATGCACGTCAATTTGTTTTGTGATACGATCCAATATGGCTGCCGTGCGGCCATTTTGTTACAATTTTTTCATGTACAGAGCCATAACTCAGGCATATCTCAACCGATTTTATTCAAACTTGGTACAAGGACATTGACCTATGTCATACATATGCACTTCAATTTGTTTTGTGATATGATCCAATATAGCCGCCAGGCAGCCATTTTATTACGATTTTTACATGTACAGAGCCATAACTCAGGCATGTTTCAACCGGTTTTATTCAAAGTTGGTACAAGGACATTGACTAATGTCATATATATGCACGTCAATTTGTTTTGTGATACGATCCAATATGGCTGCCGTGCGGCCATTTTGTTACAATTGTTTCATGTACAGAGCCGTAACTCAGACATGTATCAACTGATTTTATTCAAACTGGGTACAAGGACATTGACCTATGTCATACATATGCATGTCAATTTGTTTTGTGATACAATCCAATATGGCCGCCAGGCAGCCATTTTATTACGATTTTTTCATGTACAGAGCCATTACTCAAGCATGTTTCAACCGATTTTATTCAAAGTTGGTACAAGGACATTGATGTATGTCATAGCTATGCACATCAATTTGTTTTGTGATACGGTCCAATATGGCCGCCGTGCGGCCATTTTGTTACGATTTTTTCATGTACAGAGCCATAACTCAGGCATATCTCAACCGATTTTATTCAAAGTTGGTACAAGGACATTGACCTATGTCATACACATGCACATTGATTTGTTTTGTGATACGGTCCAATATGCCGCCATGTGGTCATCTTGTTACGTTTTTACATGTCCGGACCATAACTCAGACATGTATCAGGTGAATTTATTCAAAAGTATTTTTATCACAGACCTAATGAAGAGGACTCTATTCTCTCTGAGGACCTGTTATCAAAGTACCCATTAACAAGTGGGGACTGTGTCATCAACGATGACTTGTAAATGCATGTTTATTGTTTGTTTGTTTTTATGGGGGCAAAATTTACCTCCGTCGCGAGCATCACCACTGAATATAACAACATACAACACAAGTGTACATGCATGGTTACAGAAATAATATTATTTCGGAAATGAAAAAAAGACAACATAGGTTATTCATCATGATTCACTATGCTTATTCATGTGAATAGTTCGCGACATGCAACAAAAATAATGAAACTATACTCAAAAGTTACAGCTAATATCCCTGTAAAATTTGTTGGTACAGCATCATCTTGAAGTCTTTTCCTAATCCCAATTTGATTATGGATCAGCAAACTGCCGACGAAGTCCTTCTCTTGGAAACGGCCTTTGCATACGTAAAAACATGCACTGTACTTATTTTTTTGAAAACTTTAATGTCAGTGGCAATCTTTACCAGCATCGATTTTTAGAGGCGGTGTTTTCACTTCGGGTTTCGAATCATGCAGAATGCATTATCGAAATCTCGCGCACGATTATTGGTACATCCGTAATACTTACAGGTAGGCATAAGCTGTTAATTTGACTCCCTAGATCCAACCCCCTAGACAATACACCAAAACCCGAAAACGTTACGTCATCATCCGGGCATTTCTCCCAGCATGCTTTGAGAAAGAAGTAGACAATATTGCCGCGCACGGTCGCCTAAACGGTCTCTATATTGCCTGATTTTGATATTTATTTACATAAATAACTTCAACAAATCGCTGTTTCTGTGCATAAAAATAATGATAAATGCTTTTATGACATAAATAATATGTAACAGGTCTGACCTGAGAGCGAGCGCAGCGTAGGTTGTCAATTGTTTTTTAGAATAACATTTATAGATTATTATAGCAATTTAACTCAGAAATGCCGAGTTCACTTACGAAAATTATTTAAAACTGGTAAATTACACGATTCCGATCAGTTAATTGTAACAGGGGCGGGAACAGAGGCAGTCTAATGTAAAACACGCACTTGATATTCCCGTCGGTAGCTCTCAAGCACACGATTTTTAATTCTCGCGTGAGTTGGCCGTTCCTTCTCGCGAGAGTTGGCTTGTTTCAAAATGGCGACGCCTGGTGATGACCGAACCGAGCTTTCAAAAGTGATCGAATATAGTCATTTTGAACCAAGTTTCACACTTTCTTTGGAACAGAGAGATTCTTTTGTCGGAAATACACATTGTCGAGTAGGATTTGTGGTAGATGATATCTTTAATGTCAAGCAATCCGTGTAAAAGTATTCAAAATGGCCGCCTCCATGGAAGTGCTCTCTTTTCAAACACGTAGGTATATAGAGATTCCACTCTAAATTTCGTCTAAACGCGTTAGTCTTAATGCTCGCTTCGCGAGCGGCCTCTGGCCGCTCTCGCGGCGCTCGCTATAAACCTGTACAAAGCTTATTACATTTTGGGTGGACTATTCCCTTAGGTCTCATATTAATCGTTTCCATGGACTTGCAACTTAGCTGATATGCGGCACTTGTCCTTTCAATACAGTCAGCCAACTGTTATCAATTTTTTACAACTGTGATGTACTCATCCATGTAAAACACTTTGTGTATTTCTTGTAAATGCTGAGAAACTTACGCAGGTACTTAATGAAGTACTTACGTAAGTTCTTATGCAGGTACTTACAACAGTTTTCACCTGTTCCCATTAATTATCCTGCGGATAATATTTCCACCTAATCAAGTAGTAGTTTTTTCCCTTAAGCTGCTTTGCTTTCAATATATTTGTGACCGTACACAAGGCATCAGGTCCCGCTGTCACATTTTGCAATTCATATGCATAAAATATACCCAATATATATTTCTTCATCCTGCAAATCTTTAACTTATACGATGGCGGCACTGCGACCAGAATACTGAAGATTTCTTGCCATACAAAAATATATTCTGACTTTTGAAGGTACTCTTTCTTGAACTTGTACTTTATTATCCGAACCTTCTCACAACAATGTTTAATAATTATTTAATGTGTACCGATAAAAAAGATAGCGTGAAATGAAAAGTGCAGTCATTCCCGATGTGAATATAGCTTTGGTGTGATCAAAATATAGACATTAAAGTTCCAATAGCAGCGAATGTGCAATAAACCAATATCAAACTATCCTTAGTTTTCCAAGACTTGTCTTTGAATAAGACTCATTAAAGACTGAAAACGTGCGTAACAATGTCAGAAGTGTCGAAAGTGGCTTGTAAATTAAAACATTTTAACATCAATTTAGATTTCCCGCCATTTTCAAAACCTAATAATGTGACAGAGAAAGTTAATATTACAACAACAAAATACTGGCCATCATGTGTCGTGCATTCAAGTAATTAGCATCATGCTTGTTTCTTTTATTCACGATGTATATGTGCAGGAAATACTGCATTTTTGTACTTTTCCGTGGGGCGCCATTTTATGAGTACGACACCTGTTTATCATTTAACCCTTGCTAAAACGTGTGAGCATGGTCCAAATCAGCAAGCAGTGATACTTCTACACACGTCCTTCAAGTAGCACATTTGCATGACCCAACTGTGGTTTCAAAATAAATTCGCAGCCATTGGGGCTTTAAATAAAAATGCCAACTAAACAGAGGCAGAATATCTTGTAAGCGTCAATAATCATGAGACGTCAAATATATGAGTTTTAAAATTTTCGAAAAAAGTTATACAAATTTAACGATTTATGTGACAGGTTGCTATAAAAAGGAAGAATATCGGCCGACGTATATCGAACGCATTTAAACGCGTACGTTCTTCGCGCATTTCGCGCCTCCCGCAGTCTGCCCGTTGGCGCAGAATGCGTCCTCTCGCGGTGAAAGTGTTAATTGTCAAAAACGCCTTGGCACTTTGGTTCTCATTTTCTTTATACAAGCTTTAGTTGTATGGCCTTAAAGCCCCACTATTTCTAACTTTTAACATTTTTTCCATATTTGTAATTAAAGGACATCCTCAGTATGTGAAAGTAGACCATAATTAATACTGAATCGCATGGTTTGTATGCCCAGTCCTCCTCACGATTAACAGTAAAAGAAGTGAAAAATGACTTCTTGTCCGGACCAGAAGTCAGACTTTGTTGACACACGAAACGAAACGAAACGTAATCACACCACCGCGCATGCTCAACCACATCTACGCAAGTTTTACTTGTGGCGTCCACAGAAACTTACGCTCTTCGAAAAGGTCTGATCAATCGAAACTGGAGACTCAGCTAAAAACCCGCAAAAGTTGGGTGAAATACCGAAAAGATATAAATATGTAAGTGTGTACAGATTGTTCCGACTATAATGAGCCGTGCAAACAAACGTCTTGAACAGCTAAACTAACGATGGAGGCAGTCGATTGTAAGCTTCATGCACTGCATTGCACGTTATGACCGACGGTGCGGAGATCAAGTTTGCTGAATGAATTGAGAGAGGAAAACATATATGAATAAAAATTCAACACTTCACCATTTTAATCATTGAACTAGTTGTTTCTTCCATTATGGAGTACTATGAAAATTTCGTTGAAAATAAATGACGGAACTGATTCCTCTCCGTCTACTCAAACGAAGTTTTGTGTACGGCACCGAGCTACGCTGCAGGCAACACAGCCTATCAACTTCGCATATCGTTGCCGTACGGCGTAATTGAAAACGTTCAGAAAGGAAAATTATATCTTGAATGCAGTACAAAAGTTTTACTTATTAAGTTAAAAGTATTTCCAAATAATATCGAACGTAACGGGTATCTAATCCTCACAAGGACTACCGTAGTACAATTATCGGCTAGCTGCGATGAGATGGAGCTCCAGGCATGGTGGAAGTTCGAACAAGAGAGAGATCCCGGTCTCACTGCAAAGTCGTCTCCTGCGCACCAGGCCCGACAGCAAACTAACCTCTTGGTTTGATTATCATTATGTTGTTTACTTATTTTTTGTATAAAATTCATGATACATATATCTGATTTTCACAACTGTACAATTTGCTTAAGACTGTGAGTTTGGCTGTAGTCTTCAGATGATCGAAGGGAGCTAAGGCAGGCCCCAAATTTGCATGGACAATGCCCGGGACAATTATACACGCAGGTCGATGAGAAAGTCATTCACATAAACCTAAATGAAGTGATCAATACAAAACTTTTAAACATCACTGGTTCTGAAAATTTATGATCAATGGTTCTGACCTACGGATTTTACACTGCGGTGTTGTTTTTTTGCGTTTGGCTGGCTACTAGTCCTGTAAGGCTGTACTACATGGAGGTAGTAGACTGTACAAGTGCAGCGGGGCCGGGCCGAGATTGGCGTGGGGCCTGCAGCAAGGTAAAGTTGACAGCGTCCATTGCAGAATGCCCGCGTGTTATCCTTTCGCGTTTGGGAGGAAATTTACCGCTGTATTCAGAATGCCTTTTTACCGGTATAAAAGCTCAAAAACTGATGCATCAAAAGCCAAGAGTCTGTAAATTTCTTAGCAGTAGCTCCATTGTTTTTTTCTAAAGTTTCACTGAGATGTCAGCCGTGCGTATACTGGTCCCGATCGTTCTGACTCGGGCGTTCACAGCTGTTTAGGGAGCCGTCATTATTTACGACCTTGGGGTCGGAGGAATTACATTAGAAACTCCGAAATTTTGAGTCACACCCCAGCCCGCCATGATGACTTTAAGTAACCCCCTCTCTAACAGAAATCTTGTCTTACCTGAGCCAATGTAAAAAATATGTACATATAAAAGCTCACCTTATAACCAGTCTCCGATCAAATAGTGTTGTTAAATTTGGATGCGTAGCATGTCATTATGGTATGGTTAAATGTCCAAATGGTTGTTGAACTCAAGTCAATTAAAATTTACATTTCTAAGATAATATAAAGGATGAATTCACAACAGTTCAGTTTTGTCCTAGATTCTGTGTACTTATAGTGATATCTGTCGAGAACATTTCTCCATGACCAAGCCTCTCTTTCCACCTCTGGTAACGACTGTAGAAAACTACTGTGTGACATCATCATCACCACTATCGATACTCATCTTTACTGTCGCTGGTGCCATTGAGTACATGAACAACGATTATATTCTCATCGTCACTATCTTCTCTTTCATAATAAGTATTGCTAGCAGTAGCAGCTACTTGTAGTTTTTTGCCTTGCTTCAGCTAGTTGATATTAATCGTTCTGTTAAAGTATTTATTTTCTTTTTATTTAACATGTATCAGAGTAACATATATATTATCAACTAATCATTATGTCATTGAGGACAGAGTATGACAAAGAAAAATATTTTGAGCACCCCTTATAGCTTTCAATTTTTGAATGACCCCCAGGTCGTATATACTGACGGTTCCCTTACTTGCTGCCAAAGGCCATTGCGTTCACTGCATTCGACAGCCTACCATACATTGCCAAAGTATGTTGCTTGGATTTCACAATCACCTTTCCGCCAGAGCAACCATTAGCTGAAATTTATTACTTCAAATTACTCAATTTTGATAGCTATTTGCCTACAGAAGTGAACCGAGTGTATATAGTGTCGTCTTGATTTTACATCGGTACCGGGAGTTCTGAGTGACCAACTGCAGGGTGTGCATCAGTGCACTGCCGACTGCAATTTGAATAATCACTGTTATCATAACGCACACTGTACCAGAACAGAATGTCAGCCTCCTCTGCCAAAGTTCTGTATCCTCTGAAACACAGCAGCAGTACATGTGACATTGTGTCAATGAAATTGTATCCCATAGTTATCCCTATATACCAAAATCAGACCTCTAGCTCTGTTGGCTTGCCGAAAATTAGATATGTGCATAATTAATAAGGTATAGGTTGTGGCGTCATAAGGTGTCCCATAATACCAAATATGAAGGGTGAAGCCCATGTGGTTACCGAGTTATGGACATATTGTATATTTGGGGTAAAAGGTCATCAAGGTCACGTGATATTTTGTACAACAAATTGTATCCCATAGTTATCCCTTCATACCAAACATCAGACCTCTAGCTCTATTATTAAGCCCAGAATTAGGTATGTGCATAATTAATGAGGTACAGGAAGTGGCTGGTCATGTGACATTTTGTCGAAAACTTTGCTCCCATAAATATCCCTATGTACCAAAAACACATTGAAGTTGGCAGTCAGTTAATAGGCCCCAACATGCACCAGTTATTCACATGACACATGGACACACAGACGGAAGTTAATAGGCCAAATCTTGACATAAGGAAGTAAAAGTTGACGCCGCCATACTGGTTTTCAATTCTAATAGCTCCTCAGTATATAAAACCGAGGAGCTAAAAGTTGCAACAACAAAAGCGGCTGATTTACAGCCATACATTAAAAAAATTACAACAAAACATCATTGTGCAAATATAAGAAATAGTTCAGTATTGCTGTATCAACTTGAAAAAATGGTTGACTTTGTGAATGCACACGATCACAGACGGTTGTGTCCTAAAAGTAACTTTCAGAGCATTATGCTCTCTGTACATCTGAATTGCTTTTCTGTACATGAAAAACTTAAGCACAATGGAATTGCATAATATATTTCTATCTATGCCCATATGAGATCTCGTTTGTCATATTTGAGCTTCAGTGGAGAAGTTAATATTTTGAATTTACTGCTAAGCATATAGGACATTTCCGACTTAAAATGTGATGTGACAACTTCACAATTTACGTTTCAGGAGGCCAGAAGCCTCAACAATTTACGTTAGCTAAGAAAAATCCGAGAAACCATTTGCAATAACAATGGCCGGTCGCGATAATGGATCGAATGGGGGTGAAGATAAAGGAATGCCGTTGAAACCACGTAAAGATCAAGATAAAGCAACACAGACAGCGTGTGAAAATCTCCAAACCAAGGAGGTGAGTATGATATGTACTTTGTGAGAGTCTTCAGGAAATTCTTCCAGGTATCACCTGATACGGTACGATCATCAAACATATATCAAGTTTGTCACTAATTATTGTACTTCCCATCAGTATTAATAAAACATTGCAACACAACGCAGGGCAAAATTGTACATGCTGATGGCAGAAATTATTTTCCTTTGTGCGGGTGTTACAAAAATCTATTGAAAAGTTTTTGTTCGTTGTAAGGCGCCCATCTGATGCTTGGAGCAACATATTCTGATCACAACTGATGAACTTCCTTTGTCAAACATTCATTGTGGCTTCTTTTATTATCAATTGTAAGAAAGAGCAGCTCGTAAAATTTATCAAGGCTAAGAAAATCAAACAAAGAAAAAATGCAGAAGAGCAGGAAGATGCGGACTCTTTTGGAAAGATTGAATTTGTCGGTTTCGGCCAGAATACAAACAGAATCGCTCCGGTAAGTAATTTCATTCAAATATCCAATGTTGAAATATCTTAATATGTTCACTCAGAGACGCCAACAGGTCCTTGAGAGTCTTGGTGTTTTGGTGGTGAAATAAAAATATTTGAAAATCAAGCTCAGGTAATCTTCTATAAACGTCATGGTATTATTAATTACATTGTTCTGTGAAAAACTCAACAGAAACCAGAGTAATAATTTTCAAATACTGTCTTCTATACGTTTTCTTGATACAATTTTTCAGTTTTTTACAAAAACAATCACTTTTGTGAAAACCTTTGTAGGGATGAATTGCTTTAGTGCAGGTTGTCATTCATATGAAAACTACTTACTTGCAAAACTTTGGCATTTCTAAATTGCAAATAATATGTTTTGCTTATCTTCTTAATACGAGTCTATGTAACTATGCATTGTCATTGATCGATTTTTCATGTTAAGTGAACCTGTCAAAAGTGAAATCTGTGAGTGGTAATCTTGCCACATTTTTAAAGGTGGGAAATTGACGACTTCTTGCATTGAACAGCAATGGACGAATAAAACTACTGTTTTAGATCGCGTATAATTGCACTATTGTTGTTTGTTACCGCTGTTAATGAAAAACTAAAAAGAGTATGTCACAACACCAATATACTTTGTTCGTCTTGGCTCTTACAGTACATCCGCCTTGACGAACACACAGACATTAAAATCGTCTGGGAATTGCTCGTGGATATATGGCGAATCCCAAGACCTAAGACTATAATTTATGTCATCGGTGGACACCAGGACCTCTTCATAGAAGAGAGATTAAAGAAAGTGCTCAGTGAAGGGTTATATAAAGCAGCCAATAGGACCGGTAACTCTTAATATAACATATCTTCACAGTCAATGCCGCCGAAGATTTAGTGATTATAAACTGAGTGAAGATAATTCACGATAAAAACGTTTTATTTCAAATGATACAAAAACGTAGGTTGACAAAGAAGTCCTTCATTTTGGACAAAAATCCCCCCCCCCCCCGGTATTCGAGTATGCGTATTTACTGTGGGTGTATTAAGTCTTATAAAATCAGTGTTCAGGCAGTATGAAAAAAGTAACATGACGTAGAGCTAATCCTGACATTGGATCGCGTTTTTACTATTTTATGTCCTATTTCAAATGCCAGTTCTCCCAAAGCACCTTGAAATATTTACTATTTAGCTTTTCATCATAGAGTCTCTTTAGTACATTGCACTATTATTGTTTACATGTCAAATTTAATCCAGAAGAGAATTCAGTTGTGAACGAACTCGTGCATGCAGTCTGCTCATGTAGAGGCTTAGTTGACAAGCTGAATACTGTTTATTCAAACTTGCCTCAGGGAAGAGGAGAAATGAGTATGGTTAATATTAAAAAACCATAACAATGAAATAATCATTAACAGTTATCAAATTACTGACCCTTTAATGAATGAGCTCATCATCATCAACATTATTGTTATTGGCGTTCTCTAGGAACATGGATTGTAACAGAGGGAACATCATCGGGTGTCACGCAATTTGTCGGGGATGCAATCAGAGAGAGAAGCCAAGGAACAAAAGATGATGAAGTTGTTGCTTTAGGTATCACTACCTGGAATGTCTTACTCAATAAAGAAGCGTTGGCAAACTCGTCCGTGAGTCTATGAACTAATTAAGTAAAAGAAGGCACAAAATATCTGGTTGTAAAATGCACTATAATATCGCCGGTAAAGTGACTCCAATAGTACAATGAGCGAAGATATGTAAGTGATTTCAGAGCAAATCAAGTGATCGAAATACCCATTGACTCCTCGAGATAAAGGCCTCACGGCGTAATTGTATCTATCTTTCCATTCATCAAGACAGTCAAGGTCAAAATGTTATGTTATTCCGTAAGTAGTATAGCAAGACATGTATCACTTTCTTTTTGTCCATGGCGTTTAGTGGAGGCCCCTTGCATACCCTTTAAAGTTAAAGGACATGGCAGAACACTAAGCTTACCTAAAATGTTATTTTGTCCTATGTAACATGGCGTGTTGTATCTTAGCTTATCCACAAAAGGTTACAAAAAATTACTTCTGACCCAAAATGTCATAGTTTCCTGATTTCTGGTCGGTGGCTTGTGGCATATGTGGTACAGGCTCTCCAGACTTGCCCCAAAGTCATGGAACATTCCTAGCGATTCATATCTTATCTTTGTCAATACCACTAACTTTTGAGACGTCTTACCATCAGATTATTACTGATAATGTGTCCAATTCTCTAAAAGTTTGGCCAAAGATGTTTTTCATACCTACAATTTCAGTAGCATCTCAAACCTTAAGTAATAGCAATAATGTTTCCCCCGTCCCGAACCATAACGGACTTCGCGAACTTTGCAATGCCATTCAATAATGTACTCGACTTCGTCTCGTACATTATGTTGCAATTGTGCACAGATTACTTTCGTCCATTATGGGCTGGGAGGGGTACATTGTTTCTAAATTAAATCATAGCTTTGTCAATAGCAGTGAATTTTGTGACGTCATACCCCCTGATTATTACTGATAAGGAATCCGATTATCCAGCATTGTGACCCCACAGCGAGCATACAGAAGGTTTCTGTTTGTAAATGAATAAATGACCGGGCATTTAAAAAGGGGAAATAATAGAATAAACCACTAACACATAAAGCGATAAATCTTGAAAATGGTGCACGTTATCGATAATGTCTTGCTGCACGATTTATCAAATATTTTAAGTCCTCTCGCGTGCACTGATCGTCTGCTCTGTCTGACTCGCGCTTAACTGTCTGCGTCAGATACACTGCAGTGTGTACAGTACTCAAGACGCTTACAAACTCCTAGATAACACAGGGAATATTATAGAAGTCAGTGACCATGTAAACGCGTAAGCATGAATAGCTACTGAAACTAGTCATTAACGGGCCAACACCGGCAGCTGTCTTTAACCTTGACCGGCGTCTTCAGAAATGACTCTGAAATCATTGAAAGTCTCGTTTCAAGGTCAACTATGACCAACAATCATGACGACCGTTGGCTCTCCATTGATCTTACAACTCGGTTACCTAGTTCTGATGCACTGGCTGTAATCGCCAACAACCTTCATCATAGGTTTAGACCAGCTCCTGACGACGACCTTCCAGTATATATATTTGTCAACCGTATCGTTCAAGCATCCGTTAACATCGACTTTTTCCGTTCTCAAAAATACAATTGCTCTTGTCAAGAAGCCGTCGAAAATAAAAATTAAATTTATAGACACATTTTCAATAAAATTTAAACATTTGAATAAAATTGCTGAACTCTGTTTGATATTGTTTGAATTGAATACTATACGAGCGACATAATCCTGATAGTAACAATCAGCTTACACCATGCAACTCGCTGATGTCCATGCAGGAACATTCCGTTTTCTTCATGCCTGGCATTTCATTTCATTTTCATTTATAGACACATTTTCAATAAAATTTAAACATTTGAATAAAATTGCTGAACTCTGTTTGATATTGTTTGAATTGAATACTATACGAGCGACATAATCCTGATAGTAACAATCAGCTTACACCATGCAACTCGCTGATGTCCATGCAGAAACATTCCGTTTTCTTCATGCCTGGCATTTCATTTTATTTCAGCTATTTCAGCTTTATGAATGGCATTATATTAAAAGTTGATGTTTCAAGTTCCCTATCGACTGTAGGGATGCAATCCCTCTTCATTTCCTTCGAAAATACATTGTTTTTTTTATTTCCAAATCGAACCGTGGACGTACTGCTCATTTTATTTTGCGTTGAACGTGCGTGTCCAGTGTGGAAAGTGTCTAAATGTATAACGTATACAGATTCAAGTCCGATCATTCGGAACGATGCCAGTGGCTTCAAAATGAGTTTAAATATCCTTTTTTATTCGTTTTTTTACATCTTTAAACTCACCAACATTGCTAAAACTGTAGGATAATAATAGCAGTAACTTACCCCTCCCGGCCCATAAAGACTCAAGCAAACTTTGCACTCCATTTTGTAGTCGGCTTCGCCTCGCACAGTATGTGGTAAGTCCCTCTTTTATTGGTTGAGAGGCGGTACATTATCGCTTAATTAATAGTAATGACACGTGGCGTGTGAATCCCTAGCTTCCATAAAATAAATGAATGTACGATGATTGTGCCTTTGTGACCATTTGCGGAGTAATCATCAAATTTTAGGGGTAGACTAGGGACCCCCAGCTACGTACCTTGAAGCCTTCGCCACACATCACGAACCAAAATGAGAGTTATATAGCCTAATCCTACAGTACTTCCATACATTTATGAGATATTTTGTAGAGTGTAAAAGATTATTAATGTTTTGCCATGTTTGAAAGAAATTTTCAACAATATTTTGTTCGATAACGTTTTATAAGTTTTTTTATTCTATTTTTTTCATGTAATTTTAGAAGTCAAATGAAGGTTTTTGGCCTGCGAAATACGACGAAAGAGATCTCCAACCAGAAAAATTCAGATATAAATTCAAGCCCACGATACTCGATTGCAATCACACCCACTTCATACTTGTTGACCATGGCAAACCGTTCTTCGGACTTGACATTGGTTTTCGGACGGACGTTTTACGATATATAGCTAAACATGGAGGTAAGAAACTTTATCATTATTTATGCTGATAACCTTTCTACACTTGAGGCAGATACTATGACGATGTTTCAGGCAGAAGAGTGGTGTGAATGAGTTCTACAAAAGCTGTAAAAATATACCAACGTTGGCAATCAGGGTATACGACAGGAGGACAGTCGTGCCGAGAGGCCCTGTTAACATAAAGGGATTGTGTATGTCTGTAACAAGGATTGAGCTTTTCACGTACAAATTGTCACGTTTTAATCTAAAGAAGTCGAAACAATTGAGTACTTTATTCATTACATATAATTCAAGCAACTTTATATTAAACCTCTAAAATGACGAAAATTTCTCATAGGCACAAATAATTCAACAGATGGAAACACTGATGCACAAGTACCAGTTGTGTTGGTAGTTATTGAAGGTAGTTATGATACAATTAAAAACGTGTACCAAACTCTCGGGCAAAACAGTCAGGACAAAGGTGCCAAAGGTGATGCTGCCGACATTCCAGTGGTTGTCATAAAGGGAAGTGGCAAAGCTGCTGATAT
Source organism: Ptychodera flava (assembly GCF_041260155.1). Lineage (NCBI taxonomy): Eukaryota > Metazoa > Hemichordata > Enteropneusta > Ptychoderidae > Ptychodera > Ptychodera flava. The sequence continues at coordinate 2,652,092 of NW_027248351.1, forward strand.
TATCGCTGAGGCTTACCTGCGGTCAAGAAATACAGAAATGTCTGAGTAAGTAATAACAAGAGTTAAAAAACCACTGTTTTATATCTTTATACCTTATTACTGTAATATTTCTATCATAATTAAACAAGTGTGCCGAAATTGTATTGGAATCTTCAAAGGGAACGTACGTGTTGAATACGACTGTTGGCAACAAGATAGGACATAAGCGAAATAAAACAATATCTTGCAACATTGCTTACGGCAATGTTGGAGCTTTGGCAACCGTCAGAAATCGCATAGAAAACAAAAAATGACTCTGTGTGCACATAGGTTTTTTTTCTAACCGAGTTACATTTACTTTTATTCAACAAGAAGCCATTCGTAGTAATAGTATATTGAATGATAACCGAAGACATCTGCACGAAAAACGGTAATCAAAATCCCTTTAAAGAAAAGTTGTTCAGTTTCAACATATCGATTGCAGTGAAATGTTTCAGCTCAAAAGCGCACTATATATGGTCGAATGGGAATAACATTCCATATGCACTCAACTCTTGACCCTGTAAGGGGTCAAGTGGCTATCATTTAAACATATCAAACATGCTGGTTATTTTTCATATTGGAACGTGCTGAAATATCAATCATTGTTGCTCAACTCATACCCTCCATACAGTATATATTATATTGCTGATAAACTTTATTAGTCCCCACGGACACCGATAGGTTTGGTCATGTCCGTGCGTGCGTGCGTGCGTGCGTGCGTGCGTCTCACACAGATATCTCAGATATGCCTGGAGCGATTTCATTCAAACTTGGTACAAGGATTACTTCATATGTCATACATATGCACGTCTATTTGTTTTGTGATACGATGGCCATTTTATTACGATTTTGTCATGTACAGAGCCATAACTCAGACATGTTTCAACCGATGTTATTCAAAGTTATTACAAGTACATTGACCTATGTCCTACATATGCACGTCAATTTGTTTTGTGATACGATCCAATACGGCTGCCGTGTGGCCATTTTGTTACGATTTTTTCGTGTACGGAGCCATAACTCAGGCATATCTCAACCGATTTTATTCAAAGTTGGTATGAGGACATAAGACATGTTTGGCTACACGTTTTACGTGAACGTGAACGCGTAGAATCCACGTTGGCGTTGGCGTACACGTTCAAGTGCAAAAATCCGTTTGGCTACGCGTTACGCCAACCGTTCTTGTGGCACGCGAAAGAAATGATTTGGCCCGGCTTGGGTCCGCGTAGTCTGTTTCCGCATCACAGGGATAGCTCAATGGTAAGCCCGTATGCCGCGAATCGACGAAGAAATTGCACATAAAAAATAACGAAAATACATGAATATCTTCAAGGATGCCACTATCATATATCCAACTAAAAACGTGCATGAATGATTCACAGTTTATATCATGTTTTGCTACCTAAAGATGAGAATAAATTTACACGTTTACAAATTACGTGAAAACAGGTGTCTCCACGTAAATACGTGACGCCGGCTCTGTGTACGTGTAGAACGTACGCACAAACAAGTTGATGACATCATCGCAGAAATTCGTGACGTTACGCGTTTACGTTCACGTAAAACGTGTAGCCAAACCTGTCTATTAACCTATGTCATACACATACACGTCAATTTGTTTAATGATATGATCCGATATGGCCGCATGGCAGCCATTTTGTTACAATTTTTTCATATCCTTAGCCAAAACTCAAGCACGTCTTGACCGATTTTATTCAAACTTGGTACAGGGACATTGACCTATGTCATACATATGCAAATTGATTTGTTTTGTGAAATGATCCAATAAGGCCGCCGTGCGGCCATTTTGGTACGATTTTTTCATGTATGGAGCAATAATTCAGACATGTTTCAACCGATTTTATTCAAAGTTGATATGAGGAAGTAGTAAAAAAAAGGTGTACAACTGGGATAAATAAGAATTTTTACACCCATTTTATTCATTTATCTACATGAAGCGAAGGAAAAATTAACCATCCATGTAACTAAAGTATGACCCTGACCTATATATGAACTCACGCACGCTGGCGCAGCAGTGCATTGTCCTGAACTAAGCGGGGAAATTCCCTGCTGAGTCAGGTCCTGGACTTGCGCAATACAGTAGCTATGACTCACAGGGTAATCCACTATCAGTACAATATTACCGGATGGAAGGGAGATCATTTGTTAGATAGATTCCGACTGTGCTGCAGCTCTGTACAGCTCCTTAAGGGTTCCAGTGCTGATTTTTGTCTTCTGGATGTAAGTATATACTCGTTTTCTGGTTGTGTGAATTTGTTTTTCCTACACCTATCGGAACGAGATTTTCACCTATTTTAATCCCTACCGGAACCATAGGGATGTTGCGCAACCCTCTTTTCCAGAAGAGTCTTTCGCAATAACTTTTCCAGTAGGGACTTTCGCAATACCGCTTTCGCAATACCCTTCCAGTTGCTTAGCAACTTGTCACGTGGTTTCAGAGGTCTGAAAGTCTACAGTTTTCAGAAACATTTTCTACAGAATTTTTTCTGAACGACTCTAGTTAACTTGTTCACCCGATAGATAAAATTTTAGAATTTTCCTCCGAACTTAAAATATGTCTGAAGACCATTACTTCAAACAATATGAGACGTTTTAGATAAATGGTACTGATATCTAAAGTGTAAGTAGTTGTATCTTTTTTAACAAATGAAATGTTGTTGGAACTACTTTCTTCCTGGGTATGAGTAAAAATATCTAAATCTTTTCGGTCTTTATCAATAGTTATGAAAATAGTGCAAGGCGTTCTTGAATCTGTTTTTAAAGCAATATTTCCAACTAAATCATCAAACTCATCTCCTGTACCTAATTTTATACATTTGATAACAACTGTACCATGCTCAATTATTTTCATATTATCAGTCATCTGTTGATTGGCTGTCTGTAAATTTAATTCAGCTGTCTCCTCCCCCACACTTTTCAGACCCAGTTTCTTTAAAGTGGTGTCCCAAAATAATCTTACTGGAACCCTGCTAGCTGTATATGAACAATAATTCTCCCCCTCGTTTATCCACCTTCGCAGTGTATTATCTGCCTTCATTATTGTATTAAGAGGACTAATTTAAGGTGAACCGGTATACCGAGTAGTGTAATGTATGGATTATTAGGCTTAAGATAAAGACAAAAATCGGACAATTTATATTTGTTTACATTGCTATCAAAATAAATCACATTCGGAGTTCCTGGTGGTTCATCAACCCCACCTACAATTTCACTATCCAATATATCTAAGATGTTACGCGGTACATTATAAGGCATGAATTTCTGACTATCCCCATCCCACGTCAGAGCAAAAGGAGTAGGGTCATTTGAAGCCTTTGTGGCGTCTATTATGGTCTCATCAATGTCTTTAAGTTTGGAAAATTCTACAGCATGCTCGTGACTTTGTACCGCGGCAGTAGCTAAAACGAAATATTTCTCGCGGTTCTTATAACGAAGGACGTAATCCTTATTATGATTAGTAGCTATCTTAGTATTATTGTTAACTTTAACATCACTTAAATCTTCAAGCTCAAGATTTTGTACACGAATTGCACCTAGACCTGGACCAGACATAATTAACCTATATACAGTGAAAATTAAAAATAATACCTTGTAATATACAAAACCATGGCTTCAGCTATAGGAATGACAGTTCTCGGTGCTGTATTAAATGCAACAGCATTCACAGGAGGAAATATTATCGGTCAAAAGCTTTCTGGGAATGGCGACGCTCTTATTGAAGAAAAGGTCCGACATGATAAAGCATTAGAAAAATTTGAACATGATCGCAACGTCTGGTCAGAAAAAAGATTACTACAGGCTGACTGGGAAAGAGAAAATCAAGCAAAGGACGCGCATGCCGCGGTAGAATTAAGAGATACAGATGCAGAAATCCTGGAAGAAGCAGAAGCGGTGCAAAGCAACTCTACGTCAGGGCGTTCCGAAGGAGCAGTTCAATTCTCAGATTATTATCAGCCCAGTCCTGAGCAAAAGAAATATGAAATGATTTATATTGCTGGAGGATTGGTTGTGGGATGGTTTATCTTCCGATAGGGTTACACCGGTAGGCCCCCTTCGGAACGCTTCGGAACGGCTACAATAATTCAATACAAAAGGTGACGGGCCAGTTATTGAAATCGATCATCTTCCCATCCTGATCTGTTATCCAAATACGCATTGAATCCATCAAGCCTCCCCCCCTTCTCAGTGGCACGGAAATTGAGCCGTTTTTAAAATCATAGGTGACCTTTTCACTTATTCGTTTTGTTTCCCGAATGGGAAGTATTTGTAAACGGTCCGATACTTTCCCCTGTATGTATTCGCCAGAGCCAAATGAAACATAATTTCCAGTAACATCAACGACATCTGAATGAACTATGTATTTAGTAACTGTTAAGAAATCTGCTTGACCTGGACTCATAGTACTTTTTTCGACGGGGTTGTCCTCATTTTTTTCTGAAAAGCCGACGAGGTTAGCGAAGTTACCTGTGGCATTAAAAAATACTCTAACATCTTTAGCCAAAGTTAGAAGAACGTGGTTTGTCGGCAGATGTTCTTCAAAATTAATTTTTTGCTTCAACCCGATGGCTTTGTTGAGTGTATTGATATTGTAGTTACCTGGACTTATTGTTATAGACTTCTTCGCTTGTCCACCTTCTTGATATTTTAATATCATATTTCTCCTCGTTATGTTATACCATGAGTTAAAGAGTGAACACTCGAGCAGTCTTATCTTCGTAAACTTTGATATGTCAATACAAGGGTTAAAATACATAGTAACCGGTTTGCCTGTTTCGCTTTCAATCCAAATGATCATCGTTGTACGTTATATATACATTACAAAGTATAAGGTTCTGCAGGAATAATATTTTTCTGTTCAAGGAGATCTTTGGTCGCAACCGCGGCAGCAGTCGCACCGCCTAATTTTGCCAATCGAGTCAAATTTGGTCGACTTGGATCGCCAACCTCTATTTTCAGAAATTTGCTGGAGATCATAAGATATCCCATCGCAAGTCCTGCGATTACAATACCATCGTACATTGTGTTTACAACTGTTTTAGTATCCATGATTGCTGACTAGTATATAAAAATAAAAAATAAAAAATATGGGGAGTTAATCCATCTCATACAATGTAGAGGAGCTGGAAACACCCCCCGGAGCCGCTTTCTGAGGAGGATCTTTCCGGGGAGGACAAATATGCCGAGCACGCCCCCAATATAGCCCTAATGCAGTCAATGAAACTCCCACAATTCCTAAAACAAGATAACATTTATTATACCATTTATTATCGCGTGAGCTATCACACTGTTCTTTCATTGTAGGCGGTAGGTCTGCTTCAGTCGCTACCGCATCGCTATCATGAATCATTGCTTTTAGTTTCTTCTCCTTGTTTTTCCTGTTCCATTCCGCTAATTTCTTGCCCGCAGCAACTCTCCCTGGATGCTTCGGCGGTAACGTCACTTTCTCTATGTTGCGCTGTGGCGTAGGGAAGATCGTCGTTTCCGTTTGCGGTGTGGGGGTCGTCGGCGGGGCTTCTGACGGAGTCGTTTGCTGAGTCGGAACCGTTTGCGAAGTTGAATCCATTTATTTCAGGTACTATATTAAAACCGATTTTTTTAAAATTTAAATGTTTACCCGTAATTAAACCGGTGGAAATTAGAGCAATCAGGGGACCCCATGTGTACCCTATCCATCCTGATAATCGTTTTATTTCAGTGTTTAGAATAAAATCCTTTTTAAGATCAGTGGCATAGTTATCTCGATCATCGATTGGAACTACTTGACTTATTGCACGGGCTCCTAGATCTATGAAACTTTGAGTGATGGTATCACTTATAAGAGAACTGTATTTCGCTTCGTACATTTTGAAGGCTTTAACCACCGTTTCATCTTTCCATTTTTCTACGTCAGCAACTGAAATCTCCTTACCAAAAAATAACTTACTTTGACCACTTGCGATGACACAGAGTATTTTTTCACGTTTAGTCTCTATTATGGATCGAGCGTCCGACGCTGCGGTTGGTAGTGCCACAGTTGTATTTGCCGATGTCTTTAATAAATTCTCCATTGTTTGCAGTATGTTATCTATTCTTAGTAAAAAATAAAAAATTCGTTTAAACCTGAATCCGAAATATAATATTAACATGGTCTGGAATGTTAGTAACCCTAACGGAACGATTCCGACAGGGATTCCGGGAAAATTCTCCTCCATTTAAATCTATATGTATATAGAAACACAAATAATGAGTACAGACCTATTCCCAGTTGCTTTTCAATTGAATAAGACGAGCATACCAACAGTACAGCATGCTGATATTCCTTCCAAACCGGACGGGGGAATAAAACCTATTCTCATGGACTTAGAAATATATGTAACGCCGACAGATAAATTTACTTTTCATCCACGGGATATATTTAAAGATAACGTAATCACTCATCGATCAGCGAAAGAAAGTAATGTCTGGCTGGGCGGTCCAAACATGAAATACTGGGACCAGCAATTAAATTTCGCCGTATGGTGCAGCACTACTGGTTGCGGTATATCATTTGCCCATCTCGTCGTTCCGAAGGGAAATTTCCTCCGCAAATACGATCATTCTGCCGTTTCCATGTATATTTTACAATACGTAGGATCCTTCATGAAATGGGCGTTGCACTTCCAGACGATACCCCCACCTTCAAAGCGGGCGACAATCCATACAATCTCGTCCAATATGAACTTCTCTGTACAGAATTTGGAAATATAAGTCCAACGAAGTCCGACTTTCGTTATCGAAAAGGTCAAAATAAGGGTCTTGGTTATGGATATGAATATTACACTAATCGTGGGCCCGTTAGACAGCCTGCCGCTGTATACAATGGTCATGACTTTTTCCTCTCAGCCGACAGTGGCGTTTTCTATACACATACAATTTTTGGAAAGAAAAAACATATACTGCCCGACAAAGACCGACCACACTACTATTTCTTTCGAAATGATGGATCGGAGGGACAATACAATAGTTTCATTCCTCTGACAGGAGACTCGGGATTGACAAAGGCTGGCCTAGCCCGCCTCAATGAAAGCCTTGAAGCCTACGTATATTGCATACTTGGCGCACAAGCGAATATTCGTAGTACCATAGTGGGCGATACTGGCAGTGCAGTGCAAGTAAGAAAAGAATTCGGCGTTCTCCTCGAAGATGAAATTCGCAATACCGACAAAGTAATCAGTTATCGGCGATATCAAGACACAATAATGAATACTGGTGTCAAACTTGATATGGCAGTCTCACCAAATTTACTTCTCTTACCGTCTGAGATGGTCATCCTTTCGGGCCCGGCAATCTCAGGTTATAATAATGAATTGCAATACGCAACAGAATCTATGGTCTTCGGGGTGAATGGTGATATAAACACGGAAGTTCGAGAAAGTGCTGTACACGAGATGGAAGGGTGGGGTCCGGATCCTGTGAAGTGGCAGGACGAGCCCGGAGCGTTCCGAAGGGGAGCGACTGATACGAGTCGGGGGATCCCCCTCCCCTCCCCTCCCCTCCCCCCGCCTTCGGAACGGGCAGCATCTGCAACACTCACCGCAGACCCTATTCACGAATATGGTAAAATTGGGTTGTTATCTTTAGCAATATTAATTACATTTATTTACAGTATATAGATCCGATCCGATGGAAATGTTCGCAACCCCACCATTCAACATGATTATAACTGGACCGATAGGTTCTGGCAAAACAGAATTTGTAATGGACCTCCTCACCGGTCCGTACTTAAGGAAATTCGAATATATAGTTTTCATTTGTCCGACATTCATGAACAATGAAACGTACAATAAAAGATTCATTTTCACAGATGACAACGTATTCGTGCTTCCGGTCGAACACGATGCTGTGGAAGATACACTAGCCTTCGTACATAAGGAATGGGCCGGTACAAACACTTTAATAGTACTCGACGACTGCGCCGCGTGCAAAGATATGAAGAAGCGCAGTGACAATTTAGTCAAAATTGCTTTCAGCTCAAGACACGACAGATTATCTGTCTGGGTTCTGACTCAACAATATACTAGTATTAGTAAACCATTCAGGGAAAACATACAGATGTTAGTACTATTTTTCACACCGAGCGAGATAGACATCAACTCTATTATAAAACAATATGGAATGAGGATGTCAAAACAGAAGGCAGATTCACTAATCAATCAATTGCAAAATACACAATTCAGTAAACTAGTATTTCGTTTACGGCATCCGTACGGCATAAAATTTTTCGTATAATATAGCAATTATGGAAGCTGAAGGCTCTACCGATAGGAATCCCGAAGGAACTCTTAGAGAATTATATTACAACCCGAAAACTGGTTTTGGAGGTGTACAAAAATTGTATGACGCAGCACGCTCCAGCGGACTAAAAGTTACTAAGAAAGAGGTGCAGGACTGGTTAAAAACTCAGCTAACTTATAATCTACATAAACCGGTACCTCGTACTCATGGAGGCCGGCGCGTTTTTGTAACATCGATAGACGCTCAATGGGAAGCGGATCTCGTGGAATTCCCTTCATCATTCACAAAAGAGAACCGTAACATTCGATACATGCTAACAGTAATCGATGTGCTAAGCAAATATGCATGGGCCAGGCCGATACAGTCAAAAACGGCTGATGATACGTTGCAGGCGCTACAAGACGTGATTAAGAAATCCGGGAGAAGACCCGACAAACTTCAGACAGATGAGGGGCGGGAATTTACTAACCGAAAAATGCAGGGGTGGTTGGAGGAGGCGGGAATTCACTGGTTTCACACCTACAGTGACAAAAAAGCTAGCGTTGTTGAACGTTTTAATCGAACCCTTAAGACGATGATGTGGAAATACTTTACATATAAACAGACACGTGAATGGCTTTCTATTTTACCAGAACTTCTCGAGAATTACAATAACACCGTACACGGAAGTATCAAAATGAAACCCAGGGACGTAACAGAGGAGAACGATTGGCAGGCATTTTATACACTATTCGGTCCTGAGTTGGCAGCCGGGGGAGTTAACCCTGAATTCAAGCCGGGAGAACGGGTCCGAATTACAAAATACAAGACCACTTTCAAGAAAGGATATTTACCAAATTGGACAGAGGAGATTTTCGTGGTTTCAAAAGTGGTGTACGCGGCTGGACTGGGAACGCCGCCAGTTTACAAAATAAAAGATCTGAATGGAGAGGAAATACTCGGCACTTTCTACTCCGATGAACTTCAGAGTGCCCTTTCGGAACGGGGAGCCGACGAGCTGTACAGAGTAGAACGAATTTTGAAGACGAAAAAAATTAGAGGAAAGAAATATTATCTGATAAAATGGAAAGGTTATCCAGAAAGTTTCAATAGTTGGGAGCCAGAGGAAAATGTTATTAGAACTACGTAACGTTCCTGTGCTGGTACTTGTCAAGTACTAACGTAAGTACTACGTAAGTACTAACGTAAGTATTTACGAAAGTTATTCAATAAGTACCATGGAAAAAGTCTTAATTTCTTGAAAGCCGAAAGTGTCAGTTTACCACCCCACTTCCACCCCCCACCTGGCCAATTATTTATCATGTACTGTCGTAAGTAATGTTCACTTACTGCATCTTTTTCGGCAGTATGTGGATGAGGTGGTATCTCAGTTCCTGAACATATTAAGTTTGCAAGATCTTCAAAACGACTTCTCATGTTACCACAGTCCGTTCTTTCGAGTCCCCCTTTTTCAGCTTTATTGATAAGTTCTGGTTGAAGTATAATGTACACAACTGACATGAGCCATAGACAAGTAACTTCAAAGTCCCCCCTTTTCATAATGTCAAGTGCTCGTAGGTCAAACGAAGCATTATAAGCACACACAGATTCACAAGCGTTAAGAAGTTTGTGTAGGTTCTTAGTGAGACTCGAGGTTGTTCTAGTTGTTCTTGACCAGGTGGGAAGTACGCTTTTTCAAGTTCCTCCTCCTTGAAACCGTCTATTAAAAATCCCTGGCTGCCGCCGCTCCATGCAATTCCAAAGTCAAAAGCTCGTGGATATTCTACTGGTCCGACTGTCTCGGTATCAATTGTTGGATTAAGTATATTCTTGAGAACTTCAGGCGTAAGAGATTGATGAATTACCAAACATGGAAGTCTGTAGTCATTACAAATTTCTAAGAAAGTCTGTTTGAACTTATTGTGAATCTCTTCTAGTTCTTCTACGGCAGCTATTTCATATTGTCTGGCTCGAGTCAACACATTCTGCCTGCAATAATCCCAAGGCATATCTTTGAATATGATAATGAAACTGTGTAAATGGTCAAATGCTCTAGAAACAATCTTTTTTTCTTCCGCTGCCACGCCCCGGATTCGAGAAAAAGTCAGATGTTGAATTATGGAAGAGTCACAAATAATGTAGTGTTCTGAAGGGGTACACCCCTCCCACTCCTCCTCCACCCAAGCCTGATATTGTAAACTAAGAGTATGTTCTATAAACTGATTCTGAAAATCAGCAATCGAAACGTGGCGCCCATTATAAAAGTCGGCAATGTTGCTGGAAAAACTAGTGTCAAATTCTGGTACGTGAGTCGCCGCCAAATTTATTGCATCGTAACTCTTACCACTTCCAGTTGGTCCATTTATGAATATGTATGACATTTTTGAGGATACTATATCATAGAAATTTTTTTTTTTTTTTTTTTTTATTAAGATATATACGATAAGACAATGACAATCCTTTCTATTTCAACTGCAATAAAAATACTTGAAACCGGAGAAGAGAATATTCAAATCAGTGACGGCAAACTCATATTTGGTGAATCTTTGGTAGATCCTTTCATATATGTAGACAGTGAGCTAGAAGTAGTTTTCAACATCGGACCTAAGTACGGTTCTAAAGATCCTGCTACATGCGATGGGGTGTGTGTCCGTTGGCAACCGAGTCTTCAAAAGTTTACTGATTTAATAATATTCCGTACCCTAGGTGAAAGTTTCGATGCAAGCACTGCTAAAAGTTATGCTGCAAGCCTGGCCGCTCACTCCAAGAATACTACTGGATTTTACAATCCATCTAAAGTGTATCAGAAGCGAGGGAGCGAGGCGCAGCCAGTTGCGTATTTTAAATTTCGGTTTAAAAGAGGGGCCGATTTCGCTACATGTATTGATATGGTTCAAGAAATTGACTGCGGTTTTAAAACAGTGAACCCATTGCCAGTCCGAGAAAATCCTGCTATTGTACCTCGTAATATCAGGAAAGGTAGTAAGATAGAATTCTTAGCATTTAAACCGCGCTTAAATAAACGTGCTCTTTCTTTCACTGTTGAGAGGTTATTTTGTGCTGCGCCTAATAAACCAGAAATTCAAGATGCGGAAGAACTAGTCGACTTAGAAAGATTAGGCGAGATATATAAACAAATAAATGCTGACAAAAATATTATAGTGGATTTTGATGACCTATCATAGAATAATTATTTTTCATTTTAAAAATTTTTAGGATAGTATATATCATAAAGATTATTATGGCCAGTCGATTACATACAGCATTCAAGGGAGCAGTTTTTACAAAAAAATTTCCTGAAGTCAAGCGAGTCGAGGATATCGGGGAGCTGGTGGATATTGAAGGTATGGTCAAAGAAAGCCATTCGGAACGAAAGATGTACTCTGTTTATACTGAAATGGAAGTCAAATATCGGATCCGAAAACTGGTAATACACAAAATCGTATATTGCCTGTTAAATTAAAAAATACATACACAAAAGGGTTGGTAGGGGCGGAATCGGGTGTGAAAGAACAATTAGTAAAACGCTACGACGATATGCTTGATACAATTGAAGCTGTTGAGGGTTCTGGCCTCGTTCTCGAGGAGATACTTAATTTTGAAGTAATTCTAGTAGAAGTTTTACTCGGGGCTGGCGCAGTCCAACTTCCCGGATGGTTAAAAAATAAGCATTGTGTGAGCGAACTTATTCTACCGCCGGGGGCCGAGAATTGTTTTCAGTATGCTGTCGTAGCAAGTATAAAGTTGGCCGATCCTGAGTTTCGCAAAAAGAAATGTGGTCAGGTAAGGAGAAAATGGAATACGTTTTACAAATTTATTGCTGACTACTGTTGGGAGAGCATTCCATTTCCTACGCCCGCTGATCTGACTGTATTCAGGCGCTTCGAGCAGCAAAATCCGAGCACGAAACTTCAAGTGTTTCAGATCCACGAGTCCGATCCCGCCCCGTCAGACATAACTGTGTTATATAGCAGAGCCGAGGGGGGAGCGGATCGGGTAGCAAATATATTACTGATGTTGGTGAAGATGGGAACGGGGGTCACTTCGTGCCAATTACTTCGTTAAATCGTCTTCTTAATTCTCATACTAATCGAAAGAATGAGCGCAGACAGAAGTGTATTTGTATGGTTTGTAAAAGAGGTTTTAAGTCAACAGAAGAATTAGAAGAACATCAGGTATACTGTGGAACAGACGACGCCCAGCCAGTTTTTCCTAAGGAAGTATGTCAATTCGAAGGACATCGGAAGAAGGTTCCTTCTCCCTACGTCGTCTATGCAGATACTGAAGCAATTATTGAGAAGGGGACCGGCCGACACATTCCAATTTGTCTTTCGTATGTTATGGTGGAACGGGGGTGGGGGGCTCCTTCGGAATGGCGACCCACCGTTTATGGTAAAGAACATTTACAGGTCTCTCCTGTGTTACAGACTTTCTAAAGGATATGAAAGAACGGGCTGAGGATTATTCGAAATCGTATTATTGGAAAATAAAATCGATAAAAGATAGATCTAATTACGGCAATCCAGTCTGTATTGCATGTGGAGAGCCGGCAGGATACCGAGTAGTGAAGGAGGGGGCGACTTTTTATTGTGAGGGATGTCGCCCGTCGAGAACCATTCCTATCTACTTTCACAACCTCAAGGGATACGATGGTTCTTTTATTTTGAAAAAGTTACATGAAATAGATGATGGTCCCGGACAAGAGCCAAATTTAATAGCTAAGACGAGCAATGGTGGAATTATGGGTCTCTCGAAAACATTTATTTTTAGTGCCTCAGTTGTTGTCGATGGGGAGATGGAGATAAAGAGACGCCGCTTTTCTATAAAGTTTATGGACAGTGCTCAGTTGATGATGGGGTCATTGGCGAAGTTGGCAAAAACTGTGCCGGAGGATGGGTGGACGGTACCACTTTCGTACCCGGACATTCAAAGGGCGAAAGGTTTCTTCCCCTACGAATATTTAGACTCGGTTGACAGACTGGGAGAGGGGGAGCTCCCGGAGAGGGGGGAATTTTATAGCGAATTGACGGAAGAGGGGATTTCAGAATCTGATTATGAGCATGCATTGAAGGTGTGGGACGAAGTTGGATGTAAGACGATTCGTGATTATATGGAATTCTATTGTGAGACTGACGTTCTCCTTCTTGCAAATATATTCGAAAATTTCCGTGACACATGTTTAGAAGCATATAAGTTAGATCCGGCCCATTACATGTCGGCGCCCGGCTTGACATGGGATGCTATGTTACTTTACACAGGTAATAAATTTGGGCTCATTCAAGATGCTGAGCAGATGAATTTCGTACAGAGGGGAATTCGAGGCGGTATCAGCCAGTGTAATATTCATTACTTACAGACAAATCATCCAGCTTACGTTGACGGAGCTGGCGGGAACTGGGATCCAGAGAAGCCGGTGACCGAAATAAATATCTCGATGCAAACAATCTCTACGGCTGGGCAATGAGTCAACCAATGCCCACGGGCGGACTTCATTGGATGACGAAGGAAGAATTGTTAGAATGGTCTGCTCAGAATGACGGAGCAGGATTTGATTGGGGACCCGGCGCCACCTTTCCGCCAAGTTTTCTAGAAGTAGATCTAGAATATCCGGCCGAATTACATAAAGAACATTCGGATTTACCATTAGCGCCGCATCACTATGAATTTCCGAGGCAGGGCGGTCGACTGATTACAAGTGTGTTGGACAGAGAGAGATACGTCTTACACTACAAGTTGCTGGAATTCTATCTTCGGATGGGAATGAGATTGAAAAAGATTTATCGGGTGCTTGCTTTCGATGAGGCTCCATGTCTCGCGAAATATATTGACTTTAACACTAAAATGAGGACAAAGGGAAAGACAGATTTCGAAAAGAATTTCTATAAGCTGATGAATAATGCAATGTTCGGTAAGACAATAGAAGATGTTCGAAAGTACAGAGACTTTAAATTTGTTTCGGACTGGAACGGCACGGATAGTGGACGTAAAAAGATTCAGAAGTATAATCCAAAGATGAAACATATAACTTTCATAACTTCCGAAGAGGATGGCGATTCCTGCGACAGTGCCCTACTGGAACTGAAAACGGATGAGCATAGATATGTAAAACCAGTTTTCATCGGCGCCGCAGTACTGGAACTTTCTAAGCTGCTAATGTATGAGACGCATTACAATTACTTTCGGGCCCAGTTCCCTGGAATACGATTAGCCTACATGGATACTGATAGTTTTGTTTACAGTGTGCCCCTCCCGGACCCGGACGTAACTTTCAATGATATAGTCCGAGAAGATGTTGAAAAGAATGGTGAGAAGTCGATCTACGATACTAGTGGGATGAGTGGGGCCAACTTTCCGAAGATTAATAAAAAAGTGATAGGTAAATTTAAAGATGAGTTGAATGGTGTACCTATTCTTGATTTTGTCGGCATACGCTCGAAAGTGTATGCTTTTCGAACTCCAACTTCGGAGACGAAAAAAAATAAAGGGGTGAAAGATGTTTGTGTTAGAAAACATTTGAACTTTGAAGATTATAAAGATCTGTTTAAAACTAGGAAGGAGCCCGAGCAGGCACAATTTGTACAGTTTGTACGGAAAAAGGCTGGAGAAATCCGTAGTGAAAAGCGTAGTAAAATTATGATGGCGCCAAATGATATCAAACGTGTGCAGTTATACAATCTAGACACGGGCGAATGGCTGGCAGAAACACGGCCGATAGGAATGACGGGTCATGGTTAAAATTGTAAAGACTTTAATCTACTATTTTCAACAGTGACCTGGGCATCGCTAATAACATAAACGTGGGCAAATATATTATCATTGTGAGCGTCATCGCCACCCCACGCGGTATCTTTCTTCAGGATCTCAAGTTGAATTCCGTCCTTTGTGTTCATTACTTTTAAACCATTTCCATGAAACTCAATATCTTTAAAGCTACGCAGATCGATAAACAGACAGAATTTATTCTTCAAATAATCGGCCTCATCTATATCAATTTCACACCAATCTTTATCTTCAGCAAAATACCGTCGCACCTCTCGCCAAAATTGTCTTGGTATCATCTTCTGAGCGTACACTTTATTTGCAATGCCTTCAATCATTACAGACACAGATTCAATGGATGGGTTAAAGAAAAGTTCACTGTTCAGTTCTGTCTGATTCTGTTTTTTAGTGAAGAGTAATAAGATACCTCTAATGCTACGTCGTGGTACATTTATATTTTCATTGATAACCGTGTCCGATTCTTTGAATGGGATTGTTCTAAAATAATGTATATGCTCGTAAAGGTAACTTTTTCCACCGTTGTAATAACCAGCAGTTGACCTCGCGAGTTCGGGGTCAGAAATTGTTTCGTATTCCATTTGAATGTTTTTTAATTTATAATTGGCTGTAACAACCTGATTACTGACAAGTAATTGGGAGGCGGGTGCAAGCGTAATTTCCCATTCAATATGACTCCCCAACGCTTCTGGATATGCAACTCCATGGCCTGTTATGAGGGGGTGAGTGAGACGAATAGCATATTTTGTTTTATATGTGTCGAAAAGTAACTTATCGCCCACGACGGCAGCATCTGCATCGGTCGCGCCACTTCTCAATTTTCTTAGATTTTCGTTCTGAATTCCGTACAGTGTCATGTTTGTTCTCTCCTTTTTATGTTTGAAGAGATCGCGATAACATTCAATGAGGTTATATTTATTCAAATTGAAAAGTGCCTGACCCTCAAATGTGAGAACCATACGCTCCACCAAATTTTTTGCAACATTTTGTACTACTCGGTTATATTCATCTCCTGTTACTTCGAGATCAAAAACCAGGTCGAAAGTGTTAGGAACTAGTACTACTCCGCTTTCTAACTTCGGGCATCGTATGATAAGTGTCTGGCCTGGATCTGCCTCACTTGGATTATGAGTAACCACATGATGAGTTCTATATGACTTCGTTCCATTCGGTATTCGGTTGCTGAAAGTCGGTAATAATGTTCTATCGTACCCCATTTTTGTGTAATGTATATAGTAGAAGAAAAAAAGAAATTACAGTTGAAACGAAAATTAATCACATCTTAAGTTTCACTTCGTGTATATAAATTACTTAGAAGAAAAAAATTCAAATCACATCTTTACGTAAATATTTCCGTCTGCCTGAAAGATAAATCGATTGCCTGTGTCGCGAATCAATCGAAGAACCCAATATTCTTGGAGATGTTGGACTTCCATTTCATCATTGTCAATCTCCTGAAAGACGTTTATGAATTCTAGTCGCTTAAAGAAGTTGGTCTTTTGACATTCCTTCACGAAAGCTAATATGTTATGATACAGATTATCATCCTTTAGTCGGACACCTGGATTTGCTCGAAGGATATGGCGATTTACCCGCCGAAGTTTGCACCATTCCAATTCGACAGAGAAACCAAACAGGTCTTTATTTTTAGAAAGAAACTTTGCAATATTCTTTTCACCAAACATGTTGATGCCGTAGGGGAGTGTGATATATTATACATAATTTTATTTATAATGACTAATGTTAATCCAGTTAAAAATATCCATAGCTGTTCTCCAACAAATCCAACCACCGATCCCGCTGTTTTTAATAGAAAACTGACGAGGGAACCGATTAAACCTGGTATTGCAGCAGCACTTTTTGCGGCCAAGGTTTTTAACCATTCACCAAATTGCTTTACAATTTCTTTCGCTTTTGTATATACTTTGGGCGGACCTGAACCTCCTGCGTTTGCTCCAGTTCCTGCTCCCGCTCCTCCTCCTCCTCCTCCTCTAGTCACAGCCAGGGCAATTGTTGATATTGTCATTCCAAGGGCAGTCAGTATTGCAGCGATTGTTATACCATTTCGTTTAAATAATTCTGTCAGCTTCAGTCTCAGTGATAATTCTGGATCAGAAATTACATCACGAAGAGACCTAGTCGACGCCAGTCTTTCACGTGCCCCACTGATCATATCATGTTGTACTTCAATTCGATTATTAATTTTAGCTAGTCTTGTTCTGAGTTCAGGTGTAAGTTCTGTCTGCTCTGACATAATTTTATCTCTTTCACTATAAAGCTCATCAAGACGCATATTTGCCATCTTTAATTCATCAACAAAAGCTCTATATTCAGGGTTTAGATTGTTCCATTGGTCGATTTTATTTTCAAAAGCTTGTATTTTATCTGCATTACCAGAAGCATCTTGTCGTAACTCTGTCAGTTCATCTTTGTATATACCCATGTCTTCTGGCGTCATCTTCTCAGCCGGTATTTTATCAGCTATCACATCTTTAGAATGCGATGTATGACTCACATTTTCGGGCTCTGCGCTTGAGTGATATTCGACTCCACTCCATCCGTATACTATATTTACGAATTCAGGTCCTCCTTTCCTCCCCCTTAATGTGGATTTCTCTAAAAATCTACTTCCTTTATCTGTTGTAACTCTGATGTCTTTATAATACAGTTCACCACCAATAATCTTAGCATATGAAATCAATTCGTTTCGTGCATCTGGATTAGTAATTCTATATTTGTTTAAGAGTACTTCAGCCTTTTGCTTTGTAAGTTCTACTCTCTGTTTAGTCGCACGATCTATATACGGACTATCTCGTGAGCCAGCCTGGGAAGGATCGGCTTCCGCAAGGGTATTATCATCGTCTATAAAGGATGTTTCAGTAATATCAGCATCATCATCATTCAAATTTGCATCATCGAAATCCTGGAGTGGTATATCTTCTCCTCCTTCTGCCATATTGTATTTCTATATTACTACAATTATTTTTTATCCCCCCTTACATATACAGTAAAAATGCACATCTCAGTTGTTGAAAGCGTTGAACAGTTGGCTGATTACATAGAAAGAACAAGTGCTGCATATCGACGAAGTTATAAATTAATGGGTCGAATTGATATGGCTCTTAATATTACTAAGGGAATTCTTGTAAGCTCTGCTGTAATAGCAGCAATTCCAACAGTTCCGGTACTGTTAGCCTTAACTCCTATACCTGGCGTCGTTATTGATGTAATACAAGGAAAAACGGGAGTATCAAAAAGAAGAGAGAAGTATAAACATTATTACGTTCAATATAAACAGCTGCTTACACAAATACAAGAAAAAGGTGCAACAACAGAAAACGGGTCAGAACTTATTCAGAACATATTTCATCAGGCGCTAGAAATACAAAAACAAGAAGGATTTAGTCCGCCGCTGGAGCGATATCTACGATATTATGGATTGAATGGATATGAAAGTTAGTTAACTAGAGTCATTCAGAAAAAATTCCACAGAAAATTTTCCTGAAAACTGTAGAGTTTCAGACCTCTGAAACCACGTGACAAGTTGCTAAGCAACTGAAGTCCGGTATTGCGAAAGCGGTATTGCGAAAGTCGCTACCGGAAAGTCCCTGCTGAAAAGGTATTGCGCAACAGTGTTCCGGTAGGGATTAAAATAGGTGAAAATCTCGCTCCGATAGGACATAGTAAATTCACACAACCAGAAAACTAGTATATACTTACATCCAGAAGACAAAAATCAGCACTGGAACCCCCTTAAGGAGCTGTACAGAGCTGCAGCACAGTCAGAATCTATCTAGCAAATGATCTCCCTTCCATCCGGTAATATTGTACTGATAGTGGATTACCCTGTGAGTCATAGCTACTGTATTGCGCAAGTCCAGGATCTGACTCAGCAGGGAATTTCCCTGCTTAGTTCAGAACAATGCACTGCTGCGCGTGAGTTCATATATAGGTCAGGGTCATACTTTAGTTACATGGATGGTTAAATTTTCCTTCGCTTCATGTAGATAAATGAATAAAATGGGGTGTAAAATTCTTATTAATCACAGTTGTACACCTTTTTTTTACTACTTGAGGACATTGACCTAGGTCATACATATGCACGTCAATGTGTTTCATGATATGACCCAATATTGCTGCATGGCGGCAATTTTTCATGTCCTAGCGATAACCCAGGCACGTCTCAACCAATTTATTCAAAGTTGGTACAAGGACATTAACCTATGTCATGCATAAGCACATCAATTTGTTTTACGATAAGATTGAATATGGCTGCATGGTGACCATTTTGTTACGATTTTTTCATGTTTAGAACCGTAACTCAGACATGTATCAAGCGAATTTATTCAAAGTTGGTACAAGGACATTGACTTATGATATACATATGTACGTCGATTTGTTTCACGATATGATCTAATATGGCTATATGGTGGCCACTTTGTTAGGTTTTTTTCATGTCGAGAGCCATAATTATGGCAAGTCTCAACTGATTTTATTCAAAGTTGGTACATGGACATTGACTAATGTCATACATATGCATGTCGATTTTTTAGACAGCAGGATCAAATACGGCTGCATTGCGGCGATTTTGTTACAATTTTTCATGCATAGAGCCATAACTCAGACATATATATTTCCACGAGTATAATTCAAAGTTGGTATAAGGAGATTGACCTATTTCATACATATGCATATCAATTTGTTTCACGGCATGTAGCAGTATCGTGTCAATAACTGAAGTTTCGTAATTAGGCTGGTATGTCAACAAGTACTGCATCAAATTTCATGAAACTTTGTACAGATATTGCTTTAACACTGAAAAAGACATTTATCAGTGTCATTTTAATTAATTTGCCATTGCATATGTAATGAACTTTCCTAATTAGAGTGATATATCCACAAATGCTGCGTCAAATTTGATGAAACTTGATACAGATGTTGATCTCATAGTGTTGTAAATAGTTCGTCAAACTTTAAGAAATATGGTACCGGTGATAATCTGTACGTGTTAGGATAGTATGCAAAAATGTAAGGCAATATCATGTCTATTAATTCCTAATTGACTCATTTAATGACCTTTTGTAATTAGGATGGCGGCCTACCTTGGTTTTGTTTTCACCACCATGGAACTCATTCTTGGCCATTGGGCGCCGTATGTATCAAAGTACTTTTATCACAGACCTAATTAATGAAGAGAACTCTATCCTCTCTGAGGACTTTTAATTAAAGTATCCATTAGCAAGTGGGGACTGTGTCATCAACGATGACTTGTTGGTTATAAATTATGTCATCGAAGCATTACAATACTTATGTCTACAAGCATGAACGGGGTAAAGATAGCGCCTTTTTTCTGAATGGTAGGCGAGCGCATAATAGTATTAATACTGAAAATTGTTTTGATATTTTGATATCACAGTAGAGCTGAACCGAAAAGCTCCTGCAACTATGGAATTTTGATATATTGACAGTTCCTATTCATATTATTTAATGGGTTTCTATTAAATCTATTTTTCAGATGCACCTAGTTGTCAAAAATGTTCGTGGCAATAAATCATTAAGCCCGACTACTCATTGTGCTGCAGCAAAAGTTTACTTTTTGCCGCAGAGGTGTCCCTTGACACTCGCCACAAGGTGTCATGACACCAGCCAAACGACATCAAATATTTCTTTTTGATAATCACGATTTATTTAAAAGAATATAATGTTAACTTTGAAAAATATTGTTTTCATTGCAGCGACCAGATTATCTCTGATCAGGTAAAAAACGTACGCGATTTGATAGCCCATGTAAAGACTGGACGACTGAGAAAGAAACTGGTGGAAGACTGTCTAACCCATTTGAAACAGATCATCGATCCGCGGAACAGAAAACTGGTACGTAATGCAAAGTTGACATTCTAAGGAAAAAGTGTCAATCCTATATATTTTATTGAGGCTACGAAATGCTAAGAGTTAAAAAGTTATTACAATGATTGAGATAGCGTCCATCTTCATTGTCAACAATACAAGATTGGCGATAATTTCTTGATAAATGTCAGAAAAAAGAAAACCGACGACACCTGTGCTTTTTGCTCTAAACCCAGATGGATACGCCTAATTTACTAGGTTGCGAGTTCTAGCAATAGTGCTGATAACAAAATATCCTTGTCTTTATTGTACAAGACAAGGAAAGACTTACCATGATTTTGCCTCTTCTTAATTTTATCAATATCTCTGAGGTCACTGAGGACTAAGTTTTCTTCTATTTGTGTGCCTATATAATTAAACAGAATGTTTGTTTTCGATACTGATTTCTGTCCAAATGGTACGCTTTATGTAATCATAAAAGAATTCAATATTTCGCCTCACTTGTGCACTAGTGATAGATAAATCGCCGCTTCCACTTCTGTCGTCAACAGGAAAGTCAATGTCCGTTTCGCCATTGTCTAAATTAATGATTATAATATGCTTAGCTGGAATCCGGCAATCTGATTGACTGGAGCCGCGGTTTATATCCTAAACAAGGAGAACTGTGCGCCGCGCAACATTTTTGAGCTCGCTGTCCATACGAAATAAATATAAGTTAAGGTTGAAAATATAAGGATTTACTATATCTACGAAATCTTTAAAGAAGTTACTCTAAAATGAATAATAAATTGGAAAAGAATAAAAATCAGCATGTCTTCATTGATACTTTTTTCATTTAAGTCGATAAAGTTGCTACTAATTCTTAAGTTTAATAGGCCTAACTGATTAACTTATTAATGTTCTCGGTTTGATAACCAACAAATCAGCTGTTTTAAAAATATATCATCAAAACAATACTCATATCACACTTTCAAGTTTAATTTAATTGAGTTACTTCTCACAATCACTGCAATCTACTTATTAACCGATACACTCTAGTATTATGTTAGAGTTATGTTAGCAATAGCATTGCAGTACATGTATAACACGAGTCAGCTTTCAAAATTACCAGTACTGTTTAGGAGCAATTTCTTCACCTGGAAAATGTATTCCGTTCGATTTTTGTGTGGGGTTCATGTATTGGACATCTCCTGAAGTCTCTTGCACTTGTCGTGAGTATATAATCTTAACCAAGCTTCGATTTATGGGTCAACTTTGCATTGTCCTTGTGCACATTCGCAGTCAGAAGGCGTCATGTTTGTCATCTTTTGACCGGGACAGAGATAATGACAGCCCGTCACTGAGAATAATGCAGATGGTAACTTTGAGTAATGCAACGTGGAGTGGGTCAAACCAACCTTACCCAAGCATATCAATGTAGTGCAACTAAATGAAACTTTAGTCTCTTTACCGGAAACATACAAGGCAATAATAGAAATCATTGATCCTGATGGAATTACTGGTATCCAGAGAATTGAAGATTTTTAGAGGTTATACGTACAGGACAATGCCATCAGGATTATTCTACTAATAGGGTGCATTAATCTACGTGGCAAGTGTATAACAGTCTTTGACAAAGCGTTAATCTCAATGCAAAGAGAGCAGAACGACAATATTATAGTGAGAAACATACATTTATCTGTCGATGATGACGTGATTTAACAGAAATGCCTCCAGTTAGGCATGAATGTAAGGAAAATGATCCTAGCTAAATGGCGAATTGATGGTAAGATGACAAACATTGCATGGTTATAGATATGTGTATAGGGAAAATGAAGAAACCAATACCTCCAGAATAGCAGGTTCAATGGGGAATTGTCTGGTGTTAATTCTGTTCAGAGAACGGACAAATAAAAAGCAACGAAGAGAAGCAGGCATGTCACTCCGGTGCTGTTTAAATTGTCTCCTGCCTGGCCATTTTAGAAGACTGTGTAGATACAAAGTAATGTGTCAGTGGTGTGAAAAAGTCGGACATGTGCAGTGAATTGCCACGAAAAGGTTCAAGTTCATTTGAGAAACAAAAATAAGGCGACAACTACTGGTCTGGGGGAGCCAGAAAAAGGGAGATTAGATATGGTTGAAAAATGTGTTACCATACTGTCGCATAACAACTAAGAGAGTGAAGGAGGCATGAGTAATATAGCAAAATCTGTCGGCATTGTTAAACAGAAGATCACTAGTTTCAACAACTGACAACGACAGCAACCGATTGACGAAAGTGAGGCAGATCCGAAAAGAAATAAATTGTTGGCATATCTATCGAATTATCAGCCCATGCACAAATATCTGGTGAGGAATATTATGCGGAGGGAGAAGCATTCGGATCGAGAGCAAGTTTGATACAAAGTGCGAGGGAAAGCAAGAGAAGGAAGGGCAAGAGTAAAGAGATAAGCTGTAATATGAAAGCATAGATTATGTAGACTGTCTTTGAATTATTTTGTTTGTTTTTTTATTATTAGATGTATTTTTTGTCATTAAACAGTAGAGATTTGAGAGGAAAGGATAAGCGACAGAGAATTACATGCAAGTGTCGATATGAAAAAAGCGCAAGTAATTTTCCCACAGGAGTCGTATTGGGATGAAAACTTGGTTAACGTTATTGAGAAAGAGTGGAAAAGGCAAGTTTTTCACTCGTTTCGTAATAATCATAGCAGAGGAATATCCATTTTCTTTGATATAAATGTTGAATGTCTAATTAAGAAGGTCTAATATGGTGATGTGGGAGGAAAATACTTGCTAATGTTGATTTGAATGGCCAGCGCACATTTGTTACGGATTAGTAACATAATTGAAGGAAAGAAATACAAATCACAATCAAACCTCTTGTAAGGCTTTTTTCAGGTCATAGACAATACGCGAGGCACATCAAACTTTGAGAAAACGCAGTTCTATTAAGTTCTATTAACATATTATTGAAAATATACTATTTACCATTTATGGCATCAGAAATATGTACTCTTGTGTAACAGACAGTAAAAATTGTACTAATGCACATTTTAATAATCTTCGCCGACAACGGAAAATCTGTCAGCGTACGAGAAGCTGGCTGGCCAACTGACACATTGTGTCACTTCTCCCATTGAACCTGGCTACGCATAATCGTGGCCAGTGAGATGGAAACATTTCTTCGTAGACCTTATTGTGGTCCTTTAAAATTGATTTCACCATACTCACACCATTAACAGAAATAATCCCTTATAATGATAGCTCGTTTTTTGTAAAATCGTAATTGTATTCAGTTTATACAAAGGTATAAGTCGGATTGAGTGAACGGGCGGTTAGTCCAGTCAATCTACGAGATTTTGGCAC
Organism: Ptychodera flava; assembly: GCF_041260155.1. Lineage (NCBI taxonomy): Eukaryota > Metazoa > Hemichordata > Enteropneusta > Ptychoderidae > Ptychodera > Ptychodera flava. The sequence continues at coordinate 2,676,338 of NW_027248351.1, forward strand.
CTAACCCACCACAAATTGCAACAGAATTTTTTTCTTCAGAATGCATTTTAGAGAGGTACCCAGAACAACATATTAAAAGTTTACTCGAATCCACCTTGGGGAAATATGTCTAATTTGCATAAATCAAATATGGCTGCCAGCCATCCGACAAAATAGCATAATTGGCCATATATCACATATTAAACAAGCTATTTCAGTGATTTCAAAGTCTGACACTAGTTATTTGGGAATCAGGGAATCATTTTGGAGGCATAACGTTTCATATAGGCACTTCATTAATTTGCATAATTCCAATATGGCGGCAAACATTCCTACAAAAGACATTTTCGGTCATATACCACATATTAAACAAGCTCTTTCAGTAATTTTAAAGTTAAAAGTATATTTCTTAGGCATGGATAAACGTTTTTCGAGATGCAATGATTTGCATAGGTAATTTGTTAATTTGTATAAATCCAATATGGTGGCCAACATACCTACAAAAGACATTTTCTGTCATATACCACGTATTAACCCTTTGGGCGCCAAGGTCTATTTTTCTCGACTTTATAAAATGTACCACAGTCAATTTTTCTGCCTTTTGCCAAAATTTTGATAGAAAAATGTAGCTGATGAAAAATTATATCCATTTGGTCAAAAATTATGAAAAAAACGTACGGAAAAGTTCGCAGAAATTGGTAAAATATTGCATTTAATATTTGTGTAAAAAATTACAGCAGCCAAAGGGTTAAACAAGTCATTTCTGTGATTTAAAGTTAAAAGTATATTTCTTTGGCATGGACAAACAATTTTCGAGATGCAATGATTTGCATACTTAGGTATTCCGTTAATTTGCATAAATCCAATAGGGTTGCCAACATATATACAGAAGACATTTTCTGTCATATACCACGTATTAAGCCTTTGAGCGCCAAAGTCTATTATTGTCAACTATATAAAATGTATCACAGTCAATTTTTCTGCTTTTTGCCAAAATTTTGATAACAAAATGTAGCTGCTGGAAATGATATCAATTTGGTCAAAAATTAAGAAGAACGTACAGAAAAGTTCACAGAAATTGGTAAAATATTGCATTAAATTTTTTTTGTAAATAATTACAGCAGTCAAAGGGTTAAACAAGCTATTTCTGTGATTTTAAAGTTAAAAGTATATTTCTTTGGCATGGACAAATGATTTTTTAGGTGCAATGATTTGCCTTGGCACTTCGTTAATTTGCATAAATCCAATAGGGCGGCCAATATACCTACAAAAGACATTTTCTGTCATATATCATGTATTGAACAATCTATTTCAGTCATTGTGAAATTTAAATATATTTCTTGAGCATGAATAAACACCTTTTGCTGTTCAATGTTTTAAAAGACACTTTGATAAGTTTCAGAAATTAAATATGGCTGCCAAATTAATGACCAAATAGCTTCTTATATAAATACGGTTCTATAGAGATTTTAGCAACCGGAATATCAAAAAAAAACTGTTAAGAGGGCACTGCACCCAATGCAGCGTATTTTGCTCAAAATAATTTTTTTGCAAATATTCATCCAATTTGATTAATTTGTTAACCCAAGATTAAAAATTGGTTAGGCTCACCTTTTAGCTTGGCAAGCAGTCGTAAGTTGCATAAATAGAAGGGGTAATTTATGCAAATGTATGCAAATCGACCGATTTTCTGCTTCCCTTTTATCCGAATTTCGAGATTTGCAAAGAATATAACTCTAGTCTGGCTGGGTCAAATTTTCTGAAATTTTCACATTGTTTTTTAAATGCTATATAACAAAACAACTATTTTGTTTTGCAATAAAATTCTGATGCAAAAAATGTCAGACTCTTAAAAACTTGATCAACACATAAACTCACAAAAAAATTGAAAATTGCATGCTTAGGAAAGGCTTAAAATTAATTCAAACAACTCATCAGCCCAACAGAATCCAACTGTTACACGATACAAGCATGTACATCTGGAAAAATGACACTTGGGAAAATGACTCAAGATGTACTTGTTTGTATTGTGTAATAGTTGGATTCTGTTTTGGATTAATTATAAGCCTTGCTAAAGCATGCAGTTTTCAGATTTTTTTGAGTCTATGTGTCCATAAAGTTTTTATGAATCTGACATTGTTTGCAAAAGTGCTAAGTTTCAATTTGTGTGTATTATGGCATTTCTTATTTTTGTCAAATCATGTTTTCTCTTTTTTTAGCTTTGTTGTGTTTATTGTATTTTTGCTGTTATGTGTGATGACTTCTTGCCTGTCATCTAGGGGATCTTTTAAAGATGCACCCATCCATAAGAAGGGGGTTCAGTCTAAAATAAAAACTAAAGATTTTGAACACGTCTTTTTAACAGTGAACATTACAGATTACATGTTTTGACACTGTACAGTGTTAAACACCCATACAAATTACGAAATGCCGTACACAGATGAATCCTATGTTATATTCAAAAAGAGAATATATTGTTCAGAAGACTATCAATCATTAACAGTCGTCATATATAGAACAATTAAATTTTAAAAATACCGCAATTATACGGTGTCGCTCAAATTTGATCAGAATTGGTACATACCAAAGATCAACAATAAGTGTTGTTCTATCTGTTCAGTGCAGGAAAATCCTACGTTGATGTTAAGACAATGATTTCTGCACAACCAGAAAAACAACAAGAAATATTTAAACCAGGAAACAAGAATGACAAAAGTAAATAACATCTGAAACTTTAGGTACTGGAGGTCAACTTTAGCAACATGCATAGCAGAGAATGTTTCAACCATGGATGTACAAAAATAGACATCCATGATTTGAGCAGGTCTGTTAATATGTCACAGTTCATAAACAATCACAGGAAACGAATAATAAGCTGTTTCAGTTACTGCCACCCACCACTCCCGCACATAATAGGTACCCTGCATACAAATAGGTTAAAGGTCAAAAACCTCTTACTCAGATGTGTGCGCTGTTCAGATATTGCCACCACTCCTGCACATTTGCAGGATTTCCCCTTTTCTGACCTCATTTGCATATTTTTGACACTGAAACAATGTCACATCTAAACCCCTGCATCTACCTGTACACCAAATACTGAGATGGTAGCTTTGCGTGCGACGAACATACATACCTACATACAGACATACAGACACCATAGACTCACCATATAAGCTTTTTTGGTAGTTATATATCAATACCAAATATGAGCTAAAAATGAATATCGAAGGACTTAACAGTTTCTTCTTTATAGTTGCCTAGTGCTAAACACTATACCAAACCCTTATTTATATTAGAAGCTATTAAGCCATAGGGCATTAATATGGCAGCCATATTTAATTTATGCAAATTATCAAAGGTTCTTTGTAAAAATTGAACCACTAAAAGTGTTTCTTCATACCCAAGAAAAATATTAAAAGTTTAAAATCACTGAAATAGCTTGTTTAATGCGTGGTATATGACCGACAATGTCCTTTGTAGGAATGTTGGCCACCATATTGGATTTATGCAAATTAACAAATTACCTATTCAAATCATTGCACCTCGAAAATCATTTGTCCATGCCAAAGAAATATACTTTTAACTTTAAAATCACTGAAATAGCTTGTTTAATACGTGGTTTATGACCGAAAATGTCTTTTTTAGGAATGTTGGCCGCCATATTGGAATTATGCAAATTAATGAAGTGCCTATATGAAACATTATACCTTTAAAATGATTTACTGAGCCTAATAAGTAGTCTCAGACTTTGAAATCACTGAAATAGCTTGTTTAACATGTGATATATGGCCAATTATGTTATTTTGTCGGATGGTTGGCCGCCATATTTGATTTATGCAAATTAGTCATATTTCCCCAAGGTGGATTCGGGTAAACTTTTAATATGTTGTTCTGGGTACCTCTCTAAAATGCATTCTGAAGAAAAAAATTCTGTTGCAATTTGTGGTGGGTCTAACCCTATTTTGACTGGACTAGGTGGGAAGCTCGCATTGGGGCGGCATACAGTGTGCTGTGCATGATCAATGCCGCAATCGTAAATTATTCAAAATCGTAATTTAATACTACAAATTGAACAAGCGTGTTAGATTATAAGGATGTTGTAAGCATTAGTTTTTGACATTCTCATCTCAAATATTATGTTTCATGATCATGGCATGACATAGAATTTGCCCTTGCTGTCTGTTTTATTAGCCACCTAATTTCAAAGATGGCACCCATGTGTGACACAGGGCTACAGATATATTCCCCACGATCATAAATTTCTGAAAAATTCAGATGATCTTAACCTGAAAAAAGCCAGAGTTCGACTTTCTGGTGAAATATTCATTAGATTTTATGTCTTTTCTTTCGATTCACTTTTGTACATCCACGCTGCAACAAAGATTTTACCGATGTTTGCTAGTTTAGGGGGCTATTCACTGTCCTCGAATTTAAAATACGGCCCGGTAATCCTAAATAACTTTCAAATACAGTTTGTTTACAAAATTTAAACAACAGAGTAAGAAATCGCTGGTTTTATTTCATTAATTTTGACATTATCCTAGTCTTCGGTTTGCTTCACACTTCAGTGCTTCTCTGTAGACTGTTCACTGTGACTCGACTCAAATGATCAACAAAGCTACTGTTGCCGCCATTGTAAATGTGTAGAAACTACGGTTTGATATCACAATCTTAACAACAGAATTCGACTTTACGGATGTAATTTTTCAAGAACATTTGACATCTTAAACTTAAGTTTGGTTGTGTAGTTGAGGTTTTGTACAACTACACATTGACGTCAATTTTGCCAATGCCAATGTCGATTGCGGACACAACTTCAAATATGGGGCCGATTGTTGTGTCAGAATAATACACCCTTCGCTCTAAATTGAGTGAGCCGAAAATCAAAAGGGTGTCCCAGTACGAACAACTATCATACGTAAAAATTATTACCTAGAGATTAAAGTAAAAATATGTTCAACAATGGTAAAATTTATTTCAAATATATTATCATACATTTAATGGCAAAATATGCCTCACAAGCAGTTTATTGAAGTTCATTCACATACGTTTCCAATCATCGGCGATTGTCCAAAACGTGAAATTCACAGCAAAATGGTGGCCTCAAAATATTGCCGATAAATGCGGAAGTGACGACGTAACCTACTAAATTATAGTTCGTATTATAATGTTTCAACAGAAATATGGCACGGGGAATGTTCTGGATGCAAATCATGTTGTGTTCGCGCTAGATTAATGAGGCATCATGAGACTTAAATTACCAATACGCACGTTTGTTCGTTGTTTCCCGGCTCCAACTATTATATCGATTATCACCGAATAAAACACACATTGGCGAAAATGTAATTAAATACAATATTAAATTTAAAATTAATAAACATTTAATTTAACTTTGGTGAACGTTTCCGCATCAATCAGAAAGTCCCTCGAGAGAATAGAATTTTTTTATTGAAACATTGGATTCAAAAACGTGTAGATGATGAGAACAATAGATTCATTGGAGGTGATTTCAATTGTGTGTTAGACCTCAAAGTGCCTTCCAGAAAGACAGCCTTTAGCTTTATAACATTGTTTAGCCTTTGTAACATTTTGAGGGAGCTAAACCCCTCAAAACAGCAGTTCACATGGCGACAAGATTTGATGTGTCTTGCATGTCGTTTAGACTTTTGGTTTATGTCTGTTCTCCTTAGTCGGGTGTTAAAGTGGCAGATATCCGCACGGTATAACAACTGATCACAATGCCATTTCACTTGTCTTTGATTTTTTCAACGTTGTGAGGGAGATGGATACCGGAAGTTGAACACCAGTCTTCTAAAGGATGAAAACTATCAAACCATCGTGAAAAGAGTTGGGTCGTTGAGGGCGCTACCTCGCTGAGCGGACGAGTTTCCAACAGCTCGGTGAGAGAGACTCCAATTTTCACGTTTTTCAGTCTTATAGACATTTACTTCCCTACAATTCAACACAATCTACTGGGGGAACTTGTCAGGAGTATTTTTGTAGAAGTCTTTGTATATTTTGGATCATATTGCCTTGTACCGGACAAAGAGAGTGACGCGTTACACAACACAAGTAGCATTGCTGCCACCATCTTGCTCGAGTAAGCCAGGCCTGTTTCGAAGACACGCAAGTATCAATCAACCTTGTCAATAAGCTCAGATAGGACAATGTATCACGGCACACTCGCTCTGCTCTTACTAATAACACTTGGCAAGTATATTTCCGAACCGCTTGAAGAGGATGAAATCCAGCAACGTAATTTTTGTACCTCATTGTACATGCATTTCAAAATGCCCAAGACAACACCCGACTTTCCACGACCATCAACTTCACTGCTTATGGCCATTCTCATTCTATCTGGTGACATCGAACTGAACCCGGGCCCAGCTAATATCAAGTCAATATATCCATGCGGCTTGTGTGAAAGGCCTGTGACATGGTCAAATGATGGTGTTTGTTGCGACGAGTGTAGTATTTGGCATCACAGATCCTGCATTGAATTATGTTCAGCAGACTATGAGCTCTTGCATCGTTCAAACGTCCAGTGGCTATGCTGCAAGTGCGACAGTATCAACGTCAACAGTTTCACTTTTCACAGCTATGAACTGGACTCCAACTATTATGCACCACTATCAGGTATTGAACTTACCCCAGATTCCATCAACTCAAACTTCACTTTTAGTCCACTCAAGACAAGCAGTCCCAAATCACGTACACTATCATCTAAGAGTTCATCAACCGAATCTGACTTCAAATCACCAGGACATCAAAATATCTCATCACCCAAATCTACAATAGATCAACCATGGCAATCTGTCCAGAAAGCTAACATGAGAATCTTAACAGTCAACTGCAGAAGTGTAATCAACAAGCAATCAGAACTAGCTGCTATGATAAATTACACTAAGCCAGATATAGTTTGTGGAACTGACTCCTGGTTGAAGGGAATCAAACCTGGTAAAACCCCAACAAATGATGCAGTTAAGTCAAGTGAAATCTTCCCAGATAATTACTAAGTCTACAGAAACGACAGAGGAACACTTGGAGGAGGTGTGTTTGTAATGGTTCACAATGACATAATATCAGTAGAGCAGCCAGAATATGTTACTAATGTGAAGTCGACTGGGTCAAAATCAAGTTAAAAGGAAAGAAAGATCTCTACATTGGTTCCTACTATATGGCTCAACGTAACATCAAGGATATTGGTGAGCTCCAAAGATCATTAGAATTAATAACAGGAAAAAAAAGCCGTCATATTATCCTGTGTGGTGACTTCAATTGCCCAGACATTGACTGGCAGACATCCACTGTGAACCAGGCTGCACCAGACAAGCAGTACAACAGGCCTTGATAGACACCTCAGTCACATTCAACCTTACACAAGTAATTGAGGCACCTACAAGAGAAAACAACTTACTGGACTTGGTATTTACTACAAACCCTTCATTCATTAAAAGTTCTATCAGTATACCCGGCATATCTGATCATGACATTGTCATAACAGATTCAATGACAAAGCCTCATTACATCAAACAGAAACCAAAGAAGTGCTATCAATATTCAAAGTCAAATTGGGCTGAACTCCATCATGATGTAAGTAAGATCTCTTATAATATCAGCCATAAATATCAGGAAGGTGCCAGTGTACAATCGTTGTGGTTAACCTTCAAACAAGAACTCACGACATCAATCAATTTGCACATTCCATCTAAAATGAAGAACTTCAGACATTCACTACCTCAGTTTAACCACAAATTGAAACGACTCAGCCGACAAAAGTACAGGATATGCAAACAAGCAAAGAAGACAGGAAAATGGTCAAACTACCGACACATACAAAAGGTATGTAAGAGAGAATTCAGACGACCAGAATGGTCATTTGTCAATAATATCATCGACGATGGCCTGAAAAACAACAACAGCAAACCCTTCTGGAAGTTTGTAAAATCTTAAAAGCAAGAAAACATTGGCATTGCACCACTAAAGAGGAAAGGACAGCTAGTGAGTGACAGCAAAACCAAAGCGGACATACTTATCAACCAATTCAGCTCGGTCTTCACCAAAGAGACCAGTGAAGATATGCCTCAACTAACATCTAGAGAGCACCAGACATAGGCAACCTAAAAATCACCAAGGAAGGGGTGGAGAAACTGCTTAAGAACATAAATCCGAGTAAAGCTACAGGACCTGATAACATCCCTAATATGGTCTTGAAAAACTGTGCTGCTGAGCTGTCACTAGCTTTGGCATACATCTTCCAAAGCTCCATCGATACAGGTGAACTCCCCAGTGACTGGAGAAATGCAAACATCACGCCAGTGTTCAAGAAGGGTGACCAGCATGTACCAGAAAATTACAGACCAGTCTCTCTTACATCAGTCACAAGTAAACTTTTGGAACACATCATTTGCCGACACATCTTAAGCCATCTAGAATATCACAATATACTCACATCATTAAATCATGGATTTCGCTCTGGCTACTCATGTGATACATAACTTCTTGTCACCATAGACGATCTAATGCAATCCTATGACAAGAATGTACAGACAGATATAGCCATCTGGACTTCTCCAAAGCATTTGACACTGTCCCACACAAGAAACTATTACATAAACTCAATCACTATGGCATCAGAGGCTCACTTCATAACTGGTTAATTTCTTTCCTGTCCAAACGTCAAATGCAAATCGTCATCAAGGGAGAAACATCTAGACAAGTACCAGTCGGTTCCGGGGTTCCTCAAGGCACTGTACTCGGTCCACTTTTATTTCTCTGCCATATAAATGACCTCCCAGGCTGTGTTAAATCTCAAGTCGACTATTTGTTGATGACTGTTTACTGTACAGACCAATTAGAACACAGAATGACCATAAAATCCTACAGAATGATCTCGAAGAGCTAGAGAGATGGGCAACAACATGGGGGATGCGTTTTAATGCTAAGAAATGTTGCATCCTTAGTATAAAAAACAAAAGTTCACATTTCTACAGTTTAAACAGTCATATCCTCAAACAAGTACCACACAACCATACCTCGGACTCATATTATCTGAAGATCTCAAATGGAATATACACATCAACAATCTGTCAAAAAAGCAGCATCTATTGTCGGCTTCCTGAGGAGAAATTTAAAACACTGTAGCAAATCATGTAGGAAAACAGCATACATTTCACTTGTCAGATCAACCATGGAGTACGGTGCAATCATATGGGATCCTTTCACACAAACCAACATAGATAAACTAGAATGCATTCAAAGACAAGCCATCAGATTCATTTAATACTAGAAATTACACATCAAGACAGCCAGGCAGCATCAGCAAAATTTTAGCAGAAAATCAACTTCAACCACTACAAGAAAGAAGACAACAACTCCGCTTGACATTTCTGTTTAAAATCACTCAAGATCTCATACCAGCCATTCATCAGGATACATACCTCATTCCACAAAAACCAAAAGGCGCAGTTAAACCTCGGAAATTCACAGATTATCATCAGAGCAACCCAGTAACAAAATATGCATGTAATAATTCAAAACCATTCCAAATACCACGATCAAACACGGACATTTACAGGAACTCATTCTTTCCACGAACAATCATAGACTGGAACAATTTAAGTGCCTCGGTTGTAACATCAGCATCGGTAAACATCTTTAAGGCAGCTGTCCAGTGCGATTAAGCACCTGCCTCTTCCCCGTTGATCATATACCAGTATTGGTGTCTTCAACGTATTTATTCAGATTCAGATTCAGAAAGAGAGATACAAAGTTCACTACGGGAATATGGGTCAGATAATGATCAAGATATGTGCTAGGTTTGCTCAGAATAAAGGTTAAGGAAAAGGCAATAAGATTTGCACAGAATTAAGGAAGAGAATTAAAGAGCAAAAGGATTTACTACAAGATCCGACAAGATATTTGGAGAGAGACTTAAATGAACTCAAGCTGAGGGATCTAGAGCTAGAAGAAAGGTATTTGAAGAAGAAGAAGGAGCTTGTGATAAGCTTTATTTTAGTAATTTACGTTGGGCACAAGTTAGATCGAGGGTGAAATGTTTTGACAGGGGGAGAGGGACACCAAATATTTCCTTGATTTGTAGAAAAAGCCGTTTACATCAAAGCAAATTAATAAGCACTTGGTTGAAGGCAGTATTGTTACAGATCAAGAACAAATTCTCATTTCTGCCGTTTAATTTAACAAGGAGTTATACACATCGAATTGAGCAGATAATTGTTGTTGCTAGAATAACATAAAGAGCACTAGTATGAATGAATCAGGGGACAAGTAGATTTTGTGAAAGATTAGTGTACAATTTTGAGTGTAAGAAAGTTACATGGCAAATGAAAACAGGAAAATCCATAGAGTTAGGCGGATTACATTTTGAATTTTATAGAGTTTTCTTGGATGAGCTTGGAGAATGTGTAATAAAGGGAAAGTGGCTTCACACATCACTCATCTCGTCTTGTATGTGCTTTGGTGTGTTTAGTGTCTGAAATGTTTTGGCTGTTTGTGTGAAAATTAACAAACGAATCGTTAATTTTAAAATAAGCCATGGCGAGACGTGGGCGTAGTCAGATGTGTCTTTGACAACCTTGACTCTTTTTTTATCCCCACGTTTCGAAACCAGAGCGGTCTCTTCCCCAGTCGCCTAAGATATATGTAGGCCTATATCTTTTTTGTTTTATGTCACATCGATATTGTTGATCTCCTGTTCTTCTGGCAATGAAGCCAGAATATTTATGTTTGGATCGTCATGTGTTCGTTCGTTTGTTCATTGACTTGTTCCTAATACAAAAATGCCGTGGACTTTGGCCTGTATCAGTATATCGCTAATGTTTGGATTTCTTTTGTATGCGATGATCGGTTGTTGTGGAAATATTTCATTCAGGCTTAGTGTTTCGTCCTTGTCTATGTGTTCCCAGTTTTCGCACATTGCTGCTTTTTATAGCTTGTGTTCTTATATATATTGTTGCTATAGTTTTCGTTGTGAAGACTAGTGTTTTTTTTGGTTTCTTTGTTTGTTCGCTTGTGTTCTAGTTGCGTAATTCGTGCGGCGAACTGTGCTTGCGATGTGACTGGACATTTCCTGTTGTTTTAGCCACGTTAGATTAATCTTGCATAAAGTGTATTGACCTTTGAAACAAAGTCATTTTTGTGTTGCAAGTTCTGATGTATCTTAGTGTTTCGCCTTTGATCAGGCTTTTAAAGCGTAGATTTCAGGTGGCCTGATGTTTTATGTAAGGATTCAATCTGTCGATTTGTGTTCTTAGTTGTATGTGGAGTCCATCGAGACTTGTGTTTGAATTTGTCTTTTGTTGGTCAATTTGTGTCGCATAATGTATTGGATTTTCCTTCTCCTAATGTTTGCGTCTTGTATGAGATGAACTCTGTGAGGACGATTTGGTGTTGGGATGAATTTCAATCCTTACCCAGTGCATTGATTTTTGCTGTTGTTAACTTGTGTAATGATAGATTTTGATGAATCTAAGATTCGTGTTGTTATTTTTGTTATGCTATGTTCGGCATTTGTACGGAGTTTCATTGTGTTTGAGATAATAGGGTGTCACCTCTTGTATCGTATTTTCCTGGCATTTTTGTTGTTATTCCTGTTTCTGTGTTTGGTGACACAGTATTGTGTAGATGTGTATTTTGCATTTGTGTTACGGTAGTTCTTGTTTGGAGAATTTGCTGGCCTTGAAAAAGGCCGTCTGGTATGGGTTTCAAAGACAGACCCGATTCTGTTCGTCCCTCTGGACGTTTGTGTTTTGGGATGTGTATAGCCTTTCGTTTGGCCAATAAATCATATCGGCTCTTGAGGCATTTGGCTGTCTTTCGCGTTGTGGGATCTTGACAACTGTCAATCTCTGTTATTGTTTGGCGATGAATGTCTTTCTTGTTTGGCTGTGCTGTGCTTGATGCAGCGAATGTAGTCAAAGCACAAGGTGACAAATAATTTGTCACAGTGGTGCTCCGATGTTGTCACTTTTTGATAAGAACAGCACGAGGTAGTGGCCTGGTAAGTATGCTTTAAGGCATACTTGTAGGCTCCTTGGTGTAGTTTTTGTGTCGCAGAAGCGTTTTAATGCCCCGCTTTGCTTAGTTGTCGCCTCCTGTAACGAGTAGAGTGAAGCGAGCCGTATTGCAAGACTTCCTTATCTTACCTACTATGACGGGTTGCGCTATGCTGGTGTCGGACTGACAGCACTTGACTGGAGCGTCAGATCGATGTCGGTCTCGTCTGGTTATCCCGATTGAATGCCAATGTCGATCAAGAAGGCCTAGGACATAGCTTTTGTGTCGCTCGTGGTGAGATATTGAAATTGCTTGTGTTTGAAGACTATTTATCTTGTGTTAAGTCGATTGTGTTTGACTTCGCATCATTTTCATTGGTCGACTTGTCTGTTTTACTTGCCTTCTGATTGGTTGATATTGAGCGTTTGTGATTGGTTATTTTGTTGTTGACTTTAGCTCGTTTGTGCTGTCGTACGATCCTCGTGTCGCATATAAAAGCTCTGAGGAAGTGATGTCTCCATATGTGATAATATGGATAATCTGGTTCTGTAGTGCCACGGCCGAGTGTGTACAGCTCGGAGTTTTATTGTGTCATCGTCCCCCGTGGATGGAGGGACGGTGATTGTGTACACTTTTTGTTTGATGGTTGATGGATACCCATGCACATGCAGGGTATTCTCGTGCATGCCCTCTTTCGTCTTAGACTTGCTAGGCAAGAATAAGTTGAGAAATCGCAGTGTAATAAAGGGAAAGTGGCTTCACACATCACTCATCTCGTCTTGTATGTGCTTTGGTGTGTTTAGTGTCTGAAATGTTTTGGCTGTTTGTGTGAAAATTAACAAACGAATCGTTAATTTTAAATAAGCCATGGCGAGACGTGGGTGTAGTCAGATGTGTCTTTGACAACCTTGACTCTTTTTTTATCCCCACGTTTCGAAACCAGAGCGGTCTCTTCCTCAGTCGCCTAAGATATATGTATATCTTTTTTGTTTTATGTCACGTCGATATTGTTGATCTCCTGTTCTTCTAGCAATGAAGCCAGAATATTTTTGTTTGGATCGTCATGTGTTCGTTCGTTCGTTCATTGACCGTGGACTTTGGTCTGTATCAGTATATCGCTAATGTTTGGATTTCTTTTGTATGCGATGATCGGTTGTTGTGGAAATATTTCATTCAGGCTTAGTGTTTCGTCCTTGTCTATGTGTTCCCAGTTTTCGCACATTGCTGCTTTTTATAGCTTGTGTTCTTATATATATTGTTGCTATAGTTTTCGTTGTGAAGACTAGGTTTTTTTTGGTTTCTTTGTTTGTTCGCTTGTGTTCTAGTTGCGTAATTCGTGCGGCGAACTGTGCTTGCGATGTGACTGGACATTTCCTGTTGTTTTAGCCACGTTAGATTAATCTTGCATAAAGTGTATTGACCTTTGAAACAAAGTCATTTTTGTGTTGCAAGTTCTGATGTATCTTAGTGTTTCGCCTTTGATCAGGCTTTTAAAGCGTAGATTTCAGGTGGCCTGATGTTTTATGTAAGAATTCAAATCTGTCGATTTGTGTTCTTAGTTGTATGTGGAGTCCATCGAGACTTGTGTTTGAATTTGTCTTTTTTTGGTCAATTTGTGTCGCATAATGTATTGGATTCTCGTTCTCCTAATGTTTGCGTCTTGTATGAGATGAACTCTGTGAGGACGATTTGGTGTTGGGATGAATTTCAATCCTTACCCAGTGCATTGATTTTTGCTGTTGTTAACTTGTGTAATGATAGATTTTGATGAATCTAAGATTCGTGTTGTTATTTATGTTTATGCTATGTTCGGCATTTGTACGGAGTTTCATTGTGTTTGAGATAATATGGTGTCTCCTCTTGTACCGTCTTTTTCTGGCAATTTTGTTGTTTTTCCTGTTTCTGTGTTTGGTGACACAGTATTGTGTAAATTTGTATTTTGCATTTGTGTTACGGTAGTTCTTGTTTGGAGAATTTGCTGGCCTTGAAAAAGGCCGTCTGGTATGGGTTTCAAAGACAGACCCGATTCTGTTCGTCCCTCTGGACGTTTGTGTTTTGGGTTGTGTATAGCCTTTCGTTTGGCCAATAAATTATATCGGCTCTGGAGGCATTTGGCTGTCTTTCGTAAGACATTGGTTTCAATCAGGATTTGAACTCACAATGTACGGCGCCCAGTCACCTAGCAGAAAAGTCCCAAACAAAACCGCTCTGACAAATTCCCAATCTTATGAAGATTGTGTTAAAATAATCGATCGGTTCAATAACCGAGAAATCGTACAAATTGGAGTACCAGCTCAAAGGCGGCATATACGTGGGTCAGGAGTGTTAGCCATCAGTCTTCTCCCTATCTATGTCCAAGCAGGCTTTGTAGGACTAGTTGGCAAGCTGCTGGAGGCCTGCCAAGCTGGTACTCGCACCAATATAGATGTCCTCACTAGTGATATCTCGCAGAATAATTCCCTCTGAGCAAATTTTCTAGTTTGGTCAGATCGTTGACCAGTCTCATGAACTCTCTCCTCAAACTTCTGTATTTCGTTGTTGTTGTTGTGTTTTTTTTTGTTTGTTTTTTTCAGGCGTCTTGTGTGTGCCCTGGCACCTAAGGACGCCTTCAAAATTCTCTACGACTAACTGGGCTACACAGTCTAGGTCACAATCTCTCAGTAGGGTCAAGTTGGCAGGGTCTGGATCTCGATGAATGGGGTGGGAGGTTTAGAGCCCATACACGACCGCAGTGACTGGGTAGGTGTTCTTAAAGCACACAGTATCGATCCCTGTCAGCACACCTGGCTTTGTGTGCGAAGAGAATCAAATGACATCCTGTCCCTTTTCCTCTTGGCCTGGACCGGGTGAAACTTGTCTTCGACAACCAAGTTGCTATGATAGTGCTTACGCAGGAACTTGAGTTTTTGAATGAACTCACCCTAAGGAAGAGAGGCAAGTAGTCATGCCGCCCTTTTGTCTGTCATGTGAGCATTAAGGGCAAGTCGACCAGCCCTGATATGAATGCCGTCAGTGATTTCTTTTACAAAGAAGTCAAGCAGGTCTTCTTTTTCCATTCCTCCCCCTTGGTGGCACCATCAAGGATGTCAAGCCACTCATCCTAAGTGTCATCAAGGACCTTAACCGTCCACTCTGCGGCTGCAAGCCTTGCTGGCTTTGGGACCTGAATATCAAGGTAGATGAACTAGTGACCCTCTGGAACTGGTCAGGCATTTATGCAAGCATTTCTTTGGTCAGGTCATCCATGGTGGCTATGCTATGGGTTGGGGGAAATATCAGATTGCAAATATTTCTCGAACTTGGTGTTCGGACAACAAGGAAAGCTACGGATTTCTCTCAATGGATTTTCACAGCATATTGCAACACATGTACCTGAGGTGCACTGCAGGCGACGGTTCTATCTAAATGAATAACACTGGCCAGAGAGGATGATGGGCCTATACAGGGGCTCTCCAACTGTCATCAAGGGCCATTTTCGAAAACAGTGTAGAGACGACCTGCCCTCTTGATCTACTTGCAGTGACAAATAAAGAAAGGGTTGGGAAAATCGGTTAAGTAATTCTCCAGTAGAAGTGATGCATCCGCCTCTCTCCCCGCTGCTCTTTGACAGCTGTCAACAGCAATGCGATCGTAATAAACCACTTATAATGATATTTCTCCAAGATAAATCCACTAACTCTTGAATTTTTTCAAAAAGTGCTCAATTTTCTAACATATATATGTGTTGATTTTTATCTCATAGCTTGAAAAACGCATTTGCAAATATTCTTAATGCATATGTATACTTTCAGATAACCATATTTCAAAAGGATGATTCGAATTTTTTAGATATCATAAATGCAGTACGGCAAGGTAAGTGGCTTGCTGTTCGAAAACATCAATACGACTATAACTCAGCATTTTTTGGCAATTGGTAAATTAATTTTGTACTGGTGTTTAATAATTGATGTATTCTCAGGAAAATATGAATCGACCTTTATTTGACTCTCTCATACTTTGCGTGTACTTTGAGTCGTATCGTCACATGTGGGAGTTGCATGCAAAACGGGATGACAAGGATGCTGCTAAGAGGATTTAACAAATGATAAGTTAAATTTTATGCCTAAATATTATGGGGAAGTGGCCAGTGTGGATTTGGGTGGATATGGATGTGAGGGAAGCGGTTAGAGTTTACACAAGTGTTACGAGGATTTTAATATTTCAAATTTTACAAAAGACAGTTTGATGGGAGTCATTTACAAGATATTCGTTTGGAACAATTGTATTACTAAAGTAGAACCGAAGATTCAAAATAATAGAAAGTACACTACAAATAATCATGCAACTGTGAAGATTATACCTAATAACAGACAATCAATATGTTATAATATAAGCTTAGATTTGCAGGTGACAAGGAGATTACGCAATCAGCTTGATGCTTCTCTATCTTTCAAACAGTAGGATGAAATGCCAACTGCTTAGCTTCTCAACAAAGGCAATATGTGTGCAAGTAGTATTGTTATTGTCTAAATTGCATTAAAGTCTGGACTGAAATAAACTTTCCATTGACATTATTCATGCCACACATTGAACCTATCTTTGCCGTCAATAGATTAAATATTTTAGGAGAAACTTGATTTAAAAAAAAAATCAAATTTTTAAAATATTCCAAAGTTATAATTATATAGTGTTCATAGAGCAAAGTCATGTGGCTGTGCCTTTAAATTCCACGTACCTCCACATCTTGATGGCACACCATAGCAACATTATGTTATAAATCGCATCAGGTGTTATTATGTTGATCATATTTTAAGTTCGTTGAATTTAGGGCTGACCATATTTTCGAATGAAGACTTTGAGGAGATCAATGTTCTTACGTTACTTAAATTTCACCTGCTCCATCCCATTAAAAAGTGAAGGCTAGCTGTACTGATGAATTCTCCCCCATATAAGTAACGAGAATTATTTCCTCTATCAACAGCTTTCCAAGTTATATATCCTGTGGCTGGTTGAATATTGTCTCAGACGGTGGTAGTTGATACAATCAATTGTTGTGAATGAAAGTGTTCTGTCACCATTGAAGTTTTCAAAGAAATTCCAAGATAATAACTTTATCAACCTTATAAATCTGCTGAATTATAACAAACAATATTTAAAAAAACTGAACCACAAGTCACGTTGGTTCAAGAGAGTTGGTGCAACGAAATAAGGAGTTGAGTGGTAACGTTCGATGGTATCAAATGACGCTTGTTATATCATCAAACACTATAATATTTTGACATAACAATTTCATTGCTTTTGCAGAAACTCTAAAATGGCAGCCTTGATACTATGAAAAACTGAAGTTGGCTACTGTGTTGAATAGGTATGGTACTATCGAAGATTTCATCGAAAAGGAGGACAGAATACAGGAACCAGAGGTATAAAAAAAACATAAAATTAACAACAAAAACGATTCGTGAAAACGCCTGGTTATATATCTAACTATTTCTAAATAGTGTTTCGCTTTGTAAACTTTTGTCACCAGATTGTTGTGTCATCTTGGTGAGTCCCAGTCAGTTTAAATGGCTATTTGTGCATTGGTTTGATTTAGGGTTGATTTTTCAGTTTCTGTCACAACGAACTGTGATCAGCTTGAACCATTGATTTCGAGGACCCTATTGCAATTTAATTACGTACTAAAGTGAGCATTTTGTACGTAAACACAAAACAATTGTTTGAGTTTAGGTAGAAAGCTATCCTTTGAAATTGTCCTCATAATAGCATTCAATTTGCTTTTCAGTTTCCATAAACCAGCTTTTTTAAATGTATACAAATAACAATACCATTCACTTTTAGCATCAATTCATAATTTCGAGCAAACTTTATCTCCTCTGAAATACATCGTCCCGTGGCTTTGTTATTTGAATGATTAATGCTGATAAATTGTTTCTGTATGTTTACGTTTGAAGAATGCCAAGAATACATGTAACTATTTCATAGAGTTTTTGCTGTAATGCTGATTCGATTCGTTTCCAAAACTCATTTACTGTTGAAAAAAAAACTGGTTAAAACTGTGAACTATACAGATTGTATATACAAGATGTAATAACATACTATAACACATTACATTATTTGTTGAAGCATAGGAAATATTTCCTGATTACTTACAGGTGTTGACAATTTTTCGAAGTTGCTGATCGACAATAAGGCAGATTTTGTGGAGCTTTTCCTCGACAATATCGTGAATATTAAGGAATATTTGACCTATGGAAGGCTTTGCGAACTATACAAAAGGTATTTAGTGCTCTTTATCTTTACGGTCGCACATTGCAAAAATGAAATCATCGTACTTTTGATTTGTCTATTGAAAATCGCACAATGTTTCGAAATGTTTTGTTTGCCGAATATTGTATTTCCAGAATAATTGCTGGGTTTCCCTTAGCATTTTGAATACGCCTTTTGGATATCGAAAGCTGTACTGTACATAAATGTTGTTGTATACAGTCACCAAAGAAAAATCACGGTTAACTAGTATCGAAACAAGTGTTGGTCATTTAAAGCACCAACGGCTAATCATGGCTACGAATGAACAAAATGAACCCTACATTAAATAATACTTTTACAACTGTTTTATTCAGGTTCTTGAGAAGAAGGTCGAGATAACGACCTTTTACATATGTTCAAGGAGTTAAAAGGGAAGGAATCGGTAAGTGTCTTGTTTTTATGCATGTTCCATTACTATGCTACGTTTCATTTTACTCTTGCGTCATGCTTATTGTTTATCCGTTTCACACGAAATTGCTGGAAGGAATTTGATCGTTGCATGTTGCTGGAAGATTTCCACAATTATTGCAGGATTCTTTCAACATTTTGATACGCCTGCGGATATAGGCTGTATTGTAAAAAATGTCGTCGTATACAGTTGCGAAACCTTTTCTTTTGGCCTCACTGTCGCGAGTCGGGTTCGTATACAAGGCTTTACACAATGGGTGTACCTTACCAGGATACGCGGGGTTCGTATACAAAGCTTTAAACAGTGAATGTACCTTACGAGGATAAGTGGTCGCCGGCCCGAGTAATAGTACACTGCTTAGAAGCCCCGTAAGGGTTTCTGACTTTATGGTACCTGCCGGCGAAGTTCTGCTGGGGTTAACGGCCCAACCCAGGCCAATAAAACACCGGAGTCGTGTTTTTTCAGCTCTCTGCCATTCGGCTTATATTCTTTAATGGTTAAATACGGCATTCAACAGGAACTACAGCAACAGTTTACTGGAACTAAAGTGACAGCTTACTGTATCTACAGCAACAGCTTAGTGTCAAACAGCTAAAGCTTATACTCTTACTTTACTGGAACATAGCTCTGCACCACCCGGCAAGGGAATGTCTGCAACGTCAAATATGCCCACTGGAACAAGTCAGGAACGGACATCCATGGCCAGTAGTCAGGAACTCTGCACGTTTTACATTTTTTTTACATTTATTCATGCACCCAAAACATCTTTACATTTAATACATTTTTTACATGAAAGGTCTGCCCGAAATACATTCTTTACATTAATAATTTTGGGCAATACACATTTCGCCACGCATACGTTGAGTACGCGTACAGAGAGTAAAATCCACCTCCCGCGTCGTGTTGAAAATTTCGCCGGATTTCCTCGTTGCACAGTAAAATATTGATGAAAAAGTTGCATACTCCATTTCCTTTACATGTTGCCCTTTCAATTATGTTATTTTGGCAAGAATATCACGGACAAATTGCTAAAATACCTAAGCGATAATAGTCATATGTAAAAGTACGTGAAAACACAGCCAACAGCACAAACGATGGTTAACTCGTCATTTCATAAAAATAAGACGGAAACTCAAAAAAATAAAACCATAGAGTTTTAGTTACCATTCATGAGATGTGTGATCTCAAATATTGTAAAATATGACGGCGAAATGAAAAAGTTAAACCAACGGTTTTTTCAGATGTATTTTTCATTTTACGACGCGGCGAATAACCTTGAATTCCAATAGAAAACAATGGCGTCTAATGTACAAACGGATTGCACACTTCTCGCGGTTAAAATTTCTCAATTCTGAACCAATGACGGCGAAAATTGGCAAGGTGATCCTCTGATTGATAAACAAAATTCTTTTGGTTTTAGATTTTTGAATTTCCTAACGAAACCCTTTTTATTTGCATTGTATTTATTCCGATCACTGAAATTTACTCCTGTCCTCAACAAAATGGCGCTCTGACAGCGTTTACATATACAGAAGAAGGGTCTTAAATGGACGCATTTTAATCAGAAAGCGTCTTCTAAGCTGTACAGACCATATGCCTCTCAAGTTGTTGTAATTAATACTAAATTTGGGAGAATATGAACGTTGAAAATTGCAGTACACTGAAAAAAATTAACACAGAACGAATGCGAACAGGGCCAGAGTCTCCACTGTAATTGATTAGTAAACGCTATCTATCGATATTCTTTTATTGAAATTGGTACATTGTTGTCGTCCTCATCGCAGGTCGTTCGCAGCTCACAATGGCGCCAAACTTGGCAAAAGTGCGCCAATATGTGCTGAATTGTAAAAATATTACCGAAACTGAAAAAAGTGTCGTCGATTTATTTGAGTACAAGAAACCAAAAGATACGTTGATGGTATGGCTTAGGGCCTATACGTCAATATATATGGTAAATGTGGAAATATTCATGATATGACCTGGTTACACGAGCGGCACGCGAGCAGGATTCGATCGATATACTATTGAAAATAAATTGATACAATGTTCACTGTCGTCAAGAGCAACCGACTGAAGCGCTCTCAGGTTGGAAATATGCTTCCGCGGAACACTGCCCAAACAGGCATCCTTTCTTCCCCCAGTGATAATATTTTACATTTATTACACGAAAGTGCTGCACGAAATACATTCTTTACATTTAATATATATTTGAATGAATGTCCGTACGAAATACATCCAACTATCGGGCCTTTGTTGGAAGGGCCGATCTGCACGTTTTACATTTTTTACATTTATTCATTCACGAAATACATTCATTCGGGCCATGGTCGGGAGACCCGATCGAACATCATCGGGAGTTTGGACCGGTCTTGTACGAATGACATTTTTTTACATTTAATACATTCTTTACATATTTGACATTTATTACATGAAAGGTCGGCACGAAATACATTCTTTACATTTAATACATTTTTACATTAATTACACGAAAGGTCTGGACGAAATATATTTTAACATTTTATGATGGGGCCGGTTCAAGATGGGTTTGCTCGAAATACATTCTTACATTTAAACATTCTTACAATTAATACATTTTACATGTTTTTCCTTGATGACATGAAGGGTCTGCACGAAATACATCATAAGCTCTGGGCAGTATGTAGATGTGGCTTGTAAAAGTTCTAAATGGCCGAAAATTGTCCTAGAACAGCGTACATTACCGCTGAGCGATGCTCAGAACAAGTTTGACACGACGAAGTGTTACATAATCTATTGTTTAACAATAGATTATGTATCCATTCACACCTATGCCCATTTCGAAGTCCAGATAGTTAAACGACTGTCTCTGTAATGTGTATTACATGCGGACATTTTTACGACAAAATGTATTAATTGTACAGAATGTATTTCAGGCAAGGCCCGCCTAAACTTTGTGCGGACATGTTATGAAAAAATGCATTTAATGTAAAGAATGTAATTCGTACAGACCTTTCATGTAAAGAATGTATTAAATGTAAAGAATGTATTAAATGTAAAGTATGTATTTCGTGCAAGCCCATCCAGACCTAGGCCCGATCGTATGTAATACATGAAGACCTTTCATGCAGTAATTGTTCATGTACGATCGGTTCAAACTCCCGAAGAAGTCCGATTGGCCCTCCTCACGAAGTCCCGAAAGTTAGGTGTATTTCGTACGGACATCCATTGAGAAAATGTATTAACTATAAAGAGTGTATTTCGTGCAGACCTTTCATGAAAATACTGTAAAAACTGTATTAAATGTAAAGAATGTATTTCGTGCAGACCTTTTATGCAAAAATATAAAAAATTTATTAAGTGTATTAAATGTAAAAAATGTATTTGTGCAAGTCCAGCTAGACCCGACCCGATCTTAGAATGTATTTTGTGCAGACCTTTCATATAATAAATGTATTAAATGTAAATAATGTATTTCCTGCAAGCCAGCTGGACCCGACCCGATGTTAGAATGTATTTCGTGCAGACCTTTCGCGTAACAAATGTAACAAATGTATTTAATGTAAAGAATGTATTTTCTCCAGACTTATCGTGTAATAAATGTAAAACATGTATTAAATGTATTACATGTAACAAAAGAATGTATTTCCTGCAAGCCCAGCAAAACCCAACCCGATCTTAGAATGTATTTCGTGCAGACCTTTCGTGTAATAAATGTAAAAAATGCATTAAATGTATTACATGTAACGAATGTATTTCCTGCAAGCCCATCTTAGCCAAGCGCCGATCTTGGAATGTATTTCGTGCAGACCTTTCGTTTAATAAATTTACGAAATGTTAAATCAGCGACTATTGGCCATAGCTCGGAACGGAGTACTGAAATGAACAATCTTTTGCTAAGACAGTCTAGCAAGGCTACGGCACAACACCAGAGTTTAGGGTGATACACTGCGAACAGGATCCCGAGCCAAGATTTCCACATTTTCTTCCATGAAATTATGACCCTGGGAATCACTGTGAATATGTTTAGAAACCTCTGAAGTGACGCAGCTTGGACGCCGATGCTCTTTCACTCGGGCTTGCAAGGATCGTTCTGTTTCTTCTCATTATGTTTGCCTAATCTGTGTAGTAATATCCCTTTACTTAATATCATGCCAATACCAATACTGCCTCGTTGGCCAAAAAAAAAAACTGTCAGAAGAAGTGATAAATTACTACACACTCTAAGACAAAGGGACGCATTGGAATGCAGTCCAATCATGTTAACTTATCGGATATGTCTACTGACCTCTTAAGTGTAGATACCAAGGAGAGAATACTATCACCTACTATAATTAAAACGTAAACACAACAATTGCAGGCACTTAACTGATTAAGAAACCATAACAAAGACAATTACAGTCACTAAAGGAAAAACACGTCACAAGTATTGGTCATTTTAAGAACCAACGGCTAATAATGGCTATAAATGAACACAATGAACCGTACATTAAAGAAACCCTTCAAATATTTCCATGGATTTGACAGGGAAAAATTCAGTAAATGTCTTGTTCTTATGCATGTTCATTACTACGCTACATTACGCTTTACTCTGGTGTCACTCTAATTTTAAATCTCTTCAGGAGAAATGGCTGGAAGGAATTGGATCGTTACTTCAAAAGCTGACAGGTGATGAATACGGTGCGCTCTACACAGAATTTAAAGGGAAACAAAAGAAAGACAACGTATCGGATCCCGACAAACACCTATTCCTGTGGCAGTTTTGCTGAATAGAAGAAAGCTGGCCATTTTGTTCTTGAAAAGACTGACCGCTTGCAGTATCGGTTTGTGTCTCTTGTCTTCGATAATTGCAAAATTATAAGCAACGTCATTTTAACTGTTTACTTTTACCTAACGGAGGTGTAATAGGACTTCTTCCGAACCGAGGACCTTTTCAATGTCAAACTGCAAAGGGAATGAACGAAAACGCGTATGGATTCAGAGATAAAATAAACAAACAAACAAACAAACAAACAAACAAAAAAACTAGTATTTGTCCAACATCCTGACGGGTGCAGCATGCTAGCAGAGTACGCTTACCCATTCCGGACAGCTGGTACCACCACTAACTATCAGTGGTTCAGGATGGCCCTACTTAAATTTGTAAATCACAATTGTCCCATGGACCTGGTAATATATTACCTTGAATGGAAATGATTATTGGACCAGTTTAATGTCATATTAATATAACATTTTAAATTCTCCTTTAGCGAATTTGGATAAAAGGAGAGGACAGTCTTACCTCTGTATCTGAAGTAAAGAATACCTCTTAGGCCTCATTTTACTGCAATCTTAATGGTTAAGCACAATACACTTTACGAAATTGCCCAGTTGACAAACCCAACTAAGTAATCGAAATTAGAATGTATATCATAAGAAAATGAACACTTGTATAATCCATGAGCTGAGTTTGTCTGGGTACCTGTCCAATAAGGTAAGAATATTTAAGCCACGAAATAAACCATTACAAGGATATCCCGTGCCAAAACAAGCGAATTTAAATTCTGCAGTTTGTCTATCGATAAAGTTTTCCAAATGCAGTCTCCAATAATGCATTGTATAGCTTTGCGCAGAGCTACTTTTAAAGACGTCTGTGTTTTATGACAGTGGTGCCGTGTCGTCTCTTTAGTAAGTCATGGAATAAATTTACACAACAGCTAGTCACCGATGATCTGATGTATACCTTTGTGGTAAAATCACTATATATAATTGAATTTCATTGAATTTCAAGTTATTTCCTTTCGCCACAGGTACTGCTCTTATCGCCAGTAGAATCCTTCGAGAATTGTCTGTGTATGCAAAGAGGGAAAAACAAACTTACCGTACACTCTGACTTTTTACAACTTGCAAGGTAAGTGACCATTGGACTAATTGCTAGCAATTTTCTAAGCAATCAAGATGGCGTCTAAACATGATTACATCGCACGACAAATAACCCACAAGTAACTTTCATTGCATACTACTGCAAATCTGCTCTTACCTCCTTCAGTGAGTTTGAAGATGTGGCCCTCGGCACGTTGGAGAGGTTGTATGAGGCTGACAGCAATAATTGTAAGCTGGCAGTAATGCGCACTCTACCTGCATGGGGAAATACAACATGCTTATTCGCTGCATATAAGATCAACAACAGGAAGTTTATGGGACACGATTGTTGTCAGAGCATACTTCAGATTGTCTGGAACGGAAACTGTGTCTATCTCTTCAAGGAAGCAATGGATTGTTGTACGTATACCTAAATGATTGACGTTCTAAGATACATTTTTCGTAGTATTATCACCTTCACAACCTCACCTTTGCAATAAAAGTCTAGCGATGAACGTCTCTCTATTGTACCGTATTACCTTTTCTTTAAAGACAAAATAGACTGTTTGTTGATCTTGAAAATAAATCATCACAATGTGTCTCGCCTGTTATTACAATAATCATCATGTGCAAAACTGAGTCCGTGTCAGTTATTGAAGCTGAATGTACATTATGATAGGTAACCAACTTATGTGGAAATCCTCGCTCGTGTTGTATTCAAACCCTTTCTCGGTCTTTAATTTACAGTTTTTCGTTGGGATTGTTTTACCAATCTTTCCAGTCATGATGCTTCGGAACGATGATCTTGAGGAGAGCTCCGGGAGTGATGGTGATAAAAATACAGCCCTTGGAAAACCTTGCAAAATTAAACGCTTCTTCGTATCAGTGAGAAATTATTACACAGCACCGATCACCAAATTTTGTATAATTTTGTAAGCATCTAGGTCTTTCTCTTTGTTTACGAGTTGCAAACAAATAATTGTGCAATAAATGTTTAAATTTAAACCATACTACATCAAAACTGATATGAAACAATTGAATAATTGTATTATCTTTTGATGATACCCAATCATGAATTCATTTTGAAAGATCCATAAGAGGGAATGTCCCTTAGGGAAAGATATTCGGACACCAACACGTTAACAATTTTCTCCCGATATTCTACTTATGAGAGCTCATTTTTACGCTCTTGGTGTTCAACAATCTTTTCGTCGTCTTATTTTTATAAAACTGAACATTTTTGTTCCTCGATTGAGGTAACACTGGGATGGCGGCCATTTTGATTTTAAGATATGGGTAAATCATTGGCTTAGCAATATGTTTAGCTACCCCAAGATTATTATTTTTGATTTTTGAAAGACAGTGTTTAAACTATTACCGGAGGAAAGTTTAGGCGAAAGTTTAAGTCTTTCACTTTTCAGGCGCGTATTACCGTAACTGCAACCTTTGTGGAGAAATGAAAGGAGTACTCGACCAATTTCTTCAATCTTCAAACGATCTACATTATTTATAAAACCGATCGACGTTTCGGCAATACACAGATTGCCTTCCTCAGGGTAAAAACTAATGCATTCTATTAGCACCTAACTTAGAAGAAAAACTGAACTTTCTCACATTACCGCACTTGAAACACTGTCACCCATTGGAATCAACCGTAAAGAAGGGTGAGTTCTCTTCCACTTTTCTAAAGGAATCTTCAGGTTATTTCAAATTGATAAGTACGCTCGAGCTCACTGACAGTTAAAATATATGTATTGGCTTCACCTAAAAAAGCGAAACAAGAGAGATTGAAATCTGATTCCTGACATTTTTATTCAATGTTTGTTTCAGGTCTCGTACATAGTACTGTTGTTGTTGTTTGCCTTCTTTCTATTGACCGATTTGAGACCGTACGGAGAAGCAAACTCACCTGGTACAATCGAATGGATTGTTGTCGTATGGGTCACTACGATGGCAGTGGAAGAAGTCAGACAGGTCAGGATACAGCTTCTGCTTATCATTCAGAGTTTATGCTTTATACCCCGCATTTAGTAGAAGTTTGCTATAAAAGAAGTGTAGCCACGTTCTTTATAAAACTCGTCATGTTTATTATATCGGATCATTAAAACAATTATAACCTTTTTTCAAAGTGAACTGACAAACCCTTCTTCGTAATAAACGCCTCCAAAACCCTTGCAAAATATGACATGTCGCTAAATATTCCACCCCTTCTCTTGAACAGTTGATCGTACATGTACCAATATCGATGAAATACAAAGTCGTCAGCTGGTTTCTGACGAATGAAATATGTTGGATTACGCCATGTGTTCGCTGTTTGCAGTGTCTTTTCTATCACGCGTATCCTTCCACCAAATAAATTCGTCGCCGCCAGAGTGATGTATTGCATGACGTACATCATATTCTGTCTCCGCCCTCTTCAGTTCGGTTTTGTTTTCAAAGAAGTTGGACCTAAGACAATCATGATATTTGAAATGGTAAGAGACGATTTACAAAAAATACAATCTTGTTTATACATTCTATTTTTTGAAGGACTTGGTTTGTAGGTTGTGAAGAGGGATGTTTGTGTAAAAATTGTGTGTGCGAAGTGTGATGGCGAGTGTACGAGCGTGAGTGCTAACTTTACAGCATGTTAAGGGTCCCAGGCGAGAAAATCGCGTCGCAATATCGGTAACATGAGCACCGATAACTTGCAAGACGAAATCGCTCGGTTCTGGGCCCGATTCGTTTGACTTCGTGCACAGCATCACTCGAAGATATAATCAAATGATGTATGCGTATGATACACAGATTTTTGTTGGTTGTAGTAGACCCTATGAAATTCGAGTTTCTGTCGAGATTTGCGCCAACGGAATCCGCAGCTAGCTGAAATCCAATATGCTTATTCTCAATGATGGGAAAACAGAGGTTGTTCAGTTTTCGTCTCGTCTAAGAACCGATGCAGTGAAACTCTACAGTCTAAGAATTGGCGAATAGGTATTGCCCCATCTTGTACAGTTCGCAATGTTCGTGCGAAAATTACTCACATCGGTCCGATGTCAGACCGTATCGGTCGCATGTGTAAGAATGGGTTTCATGCACTGCGTATACGTAGAATTTGCAAGATCCGTCAATTGCTTGACAGACCCACTACAGGAAAGATGGTTCTTGCATTTGTTACTTCTCAGCTTGATTTCTGCAATAGTCTTTTGTATGGTGTTTGGAAATTTCAGCTCGGATGCCTTCAATCACTTCCGAATGCTGCAGTTTACCTTATCTCGCGGACTAGAAAATTCGATGATAACACAGCAGCTGTACTTATTAATCGACACTTGCTTCCCGTTGAAGCTCAAATGGAATTCAAATCTTGTAAACGGCCTATAACACCGTATTTTCTACCCTCAAATGTCCCCGATGGTGTCTTTCGCTCAGTTTATGCGATGTATATCCATTGCTTCGATTAAGTTTGTGTGCGGCGTGTGATAGAGAGCGTGCGAGTGTGAGTGGTTCTGAAATCCGCAACGTGTGGAGGGGTCTCAGCCAGAAAAAATGTAACAACCTAGCCGGTTATTGCAACACTTTATTGAGAGTGGAGTTTTGGCCGAGCGGTTCAGCCCGTTGCTTCTTCGCTAGGTGACTCATACCCTATTTTGTGGGCTCGAACCCGAGTGAAATCACCTTATTTTCTACCCTTGGTTGATTGCTCTGCTGGTGGACAGAATTGTGGGGATTTAACAGAGCGGTTTTGTTAGTTGCTTCTCCACTAGGTAACTGACTGCCGTTTGTCACGAGTTTTTACTCGATTGAAAGCCACCGTATTGTAATGGCCCCAGAGACACCTGCAACATTAGTTATGCAGGGACTCGCTTGATATCCTAATTTAGATTAGTTATTTCTCTGTTACAGATGAAAGATCTCGCCTACTTTCTGTTCATACTGATACTCTTCCTCGTTGGATTTGAGTTGCTGTAGAGGCTATCTTGTATCCAAACATGGACCCACACTTTAATTTGATAGCTCGAGCTCTGTACAAACCCTTTTGGTATCTTTATGGCGAACTATTTTTGGAAGAAATCGAAGGTATATATTTATTACGATTCCATCTTTTCTTCCATTATTTGAGATCACGGTCCTGTTATCACCTTATGTGTTTTCCAGTGAAGAAAAAGTGTTATATGGTATAATTAGGTTTAACTATGAATACTGTGGAGGAAAAAATTACTGAACTTAAGAAAAGTGACTATTTATACACTCAAAATCCTCTCATGCATTAATGATATATCAGCAATTGTAAATTAATAAATTGTAGCTTGTAATATGTGTTTTTTCTTCTCAGGTCGCATTGACAATGTGACTTGTTATGAAGATCCAAGATTCATGAATGTCTGTCCCCAGGTTGGCGAATATCAGTGGGTGGTGCATGGTCTAACGGCAATCTACTTACTTATTTCCAACATTTTACTCATAACCTCCTTATCGCCATGTTCAGGTAAGATCACTTGTCATAAACTTTTATGGGTTAGCCAGCCGCATAATAACATTTGTTAAAATAAATGATTCTTAATATTGAAGTAACATACAAGTACATATAAACGGAGTCGTGATATCGATCCTCCTACATCCACAGACTAGATTTCGTTCTCCAAACGTTGTAATTTGATGTCTGGGAAACTCTCATTGAAGCATCTATTCTTGCGTGATGCCAATTTGCTTTCCAGCAGACAAAAATGATAATCATTGTCAAAATTCCATTGAAGAAATGAATGTTTAGTAACAGTAGAATGTACCTGGAAACTAAAAGACGTTAACATTAGTTTAATCTTTTTCGCATGTACACTTTGATCAGTTCTCTTCTGATACGAAAGAAACGCTTTACCTAAATGTAAAGATATTGAAAATATTTGCTGATCCTATGTTATCACTGTGTGGGAAATCAGTTACGATTTTTCAAACAGGACGATGACAATTTTAGTTGCTCAATACACGTAGTAATATTGTGAATATTTAACTGTAAATATCGATACCGATGGCACACTAACAATACGTTATATTTCTAAGTGCGATAGATTCGGTTTTTTGTCATTCTCACAGTTATACGTTTGGAAAAGTGCAAGAAAACGCAGAGATAATCTGGAAGTTTCATCGAGTTACACTGATACTCGAATATCAAGATAGGCCAACATTAGCACCACCACTCATTATCATCGAACATGTGTTTAGGTTAATCAAACACCTTACAATGCGTAAGTAATATATTTCCCAATAATGTTTTGTAGCTGATTTTATAACACCCACTCATATATTTGCGTTTCGCTTATTTAGATTTTGTTGAGTCATTTAACATTGTAGTTCGATTAAAACGACAAAAAACAGTGAAGTGACGTCTTAACGGTGTATTTGCTAAACTTATCGGTAGCCTTATCCTTGCTGCAATATGTTTTTATTCTTTCCTTTAATAAAATAATCGAATCTGACTGTTCGTATTGAAATGACAAAATGTGGAAATAATGTAAGCTCATTCCATGATACATAGATTTGTGGGCCTTACATGCCAAATTTTGATAATAAACTTATTGTTGTAAAAACATCGGCAACTATAAGAATATGGTCATCGCCGCCGAAAAAAAAAACTCCTACATCCTCGAGAAATCACAATTTGAGAAACTATTACGACACAACATTACAGAGAACTACAAACTAGCTGGTCAAAGAAGCTACAGCGACGTCAATAGACAGGTAAAACCAGTAGCAAACCCCTTAACATCGATGACAGATTAGAAATAATGGCATAAAACAAGCATTATTCACTTTGAAGGATCATTAGGAGGATTTGTATGAGGATTCGCACACTGTCAGTGCGGACCCGATTTCACATGCATGAGTACTTAACCCATTTTTTGGTGTTATAGTAACATTGAATAGCAATTATACAGTACTGAGTTTTTTACTAATATCTTGATGCCACCCTGTCATCGAAATCAGCAGTTCTATTTCTGTGGTTTGGTGAGTTAAGAGGTTTTCTGATTATCGAGGTGGTGGTGTCCGACAAAGAAGCGCAACTCTTTGTAAAGCAGCAATTTGCATATTCACGCCAATGGAATGCAACAACTGCAAGTAAGGTGTCGCAGCTCTGTCAGGGACATCTTATGCTCTGTCAGAGGTGTAAGAAGAAACGCTTCGGTCTTACGGACTGTGCGACAATGAATGGCGATGTAAAAGTTGTCAGAGAGAATGAGTGTAGCCGTCATAAAGATGACGCCAATAATCGTTCGGATATTCATAATGATATCGTTATCGACGAGTTGCTGTGCTTTATTGCCTGTAAAATGCACCTTATGTTACGGAGTCGCTACTGAAGGTGTATGCTAATTGCTATTGCGACACTAATGTTGAGATGCCAAGAATCTTTTGTTTGACTTGTCCTTCGGGTCCTCCTCGCAAATTACCCATGCTCAGGGCCTCGAAGTCAGCGAAGATCACAAGGAGGGCAAAGAGCTACTGGTGGTGGTTCTGGAAGGCGAGCTTGGGCTTAAAGACGGTGGATGCTCTCACTATAATCCCTGAACCACCAGTCTAATACAACTCGCATGATTTTGCGAGAGCTGCGTATTTAGGCGAGTTGCATGGTTGCTTGTTGTGAGCCTCCTGAGTGAAATGGAGGCTTAGAGAGGGGGTACGCCAGAACCGGCAGTTTCATTTTAGTTCTTTACTGACATAAAGATCATTTGACGAAAAAGAGTACAAGTTGGACTGCCTCCTTTATAAAATTATCTATGCCATGATCCTGGTGTGTTCCCGCAATCTGTGTATTGCTTCCGATCTATGGTTGTAGTTGGACTGACTCTTTTGAGAACACTCTGATATAATATATGTTATTATTCAGGCCAGTCTTTACGCTCTTGTTAATTTACACATCTCCGATTAAACTTAGCTCCGCCTTCAAACTTACAAAAATTCAAAATAGCTTGCCATGTTTAAAGTCGGTAGAAAACATTTTTCGAGCGTAAGCCATGGTCGTAGGTGCAATCATCTTAAGGAGTTTGGCCCGACTCTGTACGATGCCTATTTATTTGTTTACCTGTGGTCTTAAAATGTGATTGTTTGTAGCATAATTACCCGGAAACGATACTTCTATAGCAATATTAATATATCAAATGCAAGTTAATTGTTTTCACTTTGCTAACTCATGTTATTATGTAGTAAACTAAGGCCTTATAACCAAAGGCGTTAGGGTTAATAGCGAGGATGTCTTGAAATCCTTTTTAACCGGGCTTATGGACCTTTTTTCACTTAATGCTATTAATGATATGAATAGCGGATGAATTAATTGCACACATCTACTGATCTGGTTGTATATTTTTTGTTTATTCTGTTGGTAATTTTGATACAACGTTTCGTCCTAAACGTAGGACTTCATCTGTACATCTCAAGTATACTTAATGATATGAATATATGTAAATATAAAAAAAAAGAAAAGTGAATACCATTTGACGATTGCCCCAATGAATTAAACTCGAGTGATGGACATTCTGGTCAACTGTTATGCTTTTATGTGTACATATACAATAAAGATAATAAGCTACAACGATCAGTTTTGTTACAGGACATTTTTCAAAGTTATATGAATCTAACTTGAAGTCACTGAAAAGCTCGATAATTAGCTAAACCCAGAAATCTACTGTACACGAAGTGATTGCAATAGTACTCAAAGTTGAGTGAGCTTAGTGGGTTTTTTTAATGGTATTTGTCGTCAGGTCGTAGTGAAAAGTGCTTGAAAGGAGAAGAAGAAGAAGAACAACAATATCTGAACCAATTAGAGAAAAGACACTTAAACGATTATTTCATAGAGAAAGACCAACAACAGATTAAGTCTACTGAGAGAAGAGTTAAATCCATCGATGAAAGGTACCATATTGTTTTAAACTAAGTGTATTTGCAGATCACCAGGGCACGTTGTCATTTATCCATCCATTAACCCAATCATCTAATCATCAATTTATATATAAAACACAAAGAATTGGTTCATTCATCCATAAATCGATACATTCGACCAGCTATCAGTCAGTCCTTTATACTGTCATCAAACCATCCATTTACCTTTCACTCAATCAATTATGTGTCAGCTGTCATTGAATGGTATATCTAGACTCCACCTAACCGACACCGAAACTGTTCATTCACATACACACCTATCTAGCCATTGTGCTGTCAGTCATCCCCCTAACCACCGTCTTGTAATAGAGCTGATCTTATCTAACGCTTCTGACATATATTTCGTAGTTATCTAGTCCTAAGTTCTAATACTTCGCGTATTTTGAATTTTATTTATGCCAGAGTGGACAAAGCTGTTCTTGACGTTCGTGAAATCAAGACTAGCATGAGTGAACTGCGATTGGAGCTGAAAGACGAAATTGATATCATGAAGAAAGCCATCCTCGCCGAAATTTCGAAAATCGAAACGAAACAGGAAATCACAACATATATCTAACTGTTGTCTATCTTCCTTTTTTATTATTTCGAGCGAAAACTACATTCAGCAAAATTAAGGTAAATAAGCTATTTGCTTGTTTCGTATGCAGTTGTTTGCAACATTATGATTAATTAAACAGATCACGAAAGTATCGCAATTCCCATCAGCATCACTTAATGAAAATGCAATTGATAAATTTGGCAACAGTAGAAATACGAAATATTTTAGGTCATAAATCAAAAAAAAAAGTTCTCTAAATTGTATGTTTTTGTATGGATTGTCGAAATCGTCTCCCGGACAGCTAATTTGTGTTTCTAAATAGTATAATGTGAACACGATAGGAACTATATGTAATCTTGATCTTGATATTTTTTTCAAATTTCGCAAAAATGTTAGGTGTGCTGTACCTGAATGTCGTAATATTACAAATTACTAATAAAAGCAAGTGTATGACTTAAACAGAAAAGCAGATGAGCCCACATTAGACATTACTTCACCATCCAATTATCCAAAGTTAGTTCCAGACGTGTTTGTGGAATAAAGGTGTGGGAATAAAAAATGACAGATATAGTTCACTATCATGGAGTTACTAAAAAGGAGGATAGACAAATGACTTTAAGCCTAATTAATCAGTCTAACAGATACAATTGGTTTTGAAGTGAACTTTGAAGATTTGTTTGTATAATATATAGATATATTCTGATGGAATTTCATGTTAATATTTGTTGCACGCCGTAGACATCTAATTACCTAATACCAGTGGATTAAATCAATCTCAGTTGTCAAGCATATACAAATGTACTTACGGAAACAAACCATTCATAATTTGAACCATGGGCAACCGTGCATAGCGAAATGACACTTACGGGTGAAATTTCAAAATCAAACGTCTTGTGCACAAAGTCTTTCCTTATTGCCATATTCTGGTGAAGTACATCCATGTTAATTGTCAAAAATTTATTAATGCATAGGTATAGCCATTTTCGTATTGGAAAGAATATTCACAGTTTATACCGTAGACATCCAAGTATACTGAAACAAACTTTTAGGTGAAATTCCACTATAAAATTTCTTATACACCAATGCACTTTGAATCGCATCACTCTAAACACGATTGGAACTAATTTGGGATAATTGGATGGTGAAGTAATGTCGATTTAATATGCAAATGTACCCTCATCACTTTTAAAGTTACACACTTTTTTATGAGTAAATTGTAATATTGCACCATTCAGCTAAAACTTTTGAGAAATTTGAAAAATATGAAATCAAATTATCCCAAGTTAGTTCCAATCGTGTTTCTAGTTAAATAGATTTTGTCTTTAAAATTAGACACATATAAACGGATAATTCAATGTGTATTTTAGCCTTCATTAGTTTCCACTTTTTGTGATATATGCCATTAAACATATGCCATTAAACAAATGTTTTTGTAATCTCTTTTAGATGTATCTCTTGACTAATATTCCGTTATTTCCAGCATTCTGATCATGATTTTTGTATTTGCACGTATATGTATGCAATACATTTTTATTCTTAAAGTTGTGAGCTGGTGTTTCTATGGTTTAGCATTACTTTTTAAAAAGACAGATGATGAAGAGATATCACTACATGTTTAGATTAATTGTATGTTTTTTCATGAGAAACTTGATATTTACACGTATGGGTTGGTCATGCCTTTTGGGTATGTAATAAAAATTTCTAGTCAATTATATTTTGAATACTATCGCCTTTCATCTATGATATTTTGTTATTAATCAATTCTAACAATAGTGGGTACAATATTTAAACATTTCTCAATCATTAAAAATTTATGTTTCTGAACACTATCATGCTAACTGTAATAGTGTTGGATTGAGAAATGACAGAAATACCATGGGGTACAAAAAAGTAGACAATTAACAAAGCTAAACAATTGATCTAATAGATATAGTTTTCAAATGAATGTTTTTCATAGTTTACCCTCAAGATTTGTATGTATATCACATCGATAGATTTTTTATGGAATTTCATTTTCATATTTGTTGCACGCCGTAGACACCTAATTACCTTACTAATGGATTTAATCAACCTCAGTTGTCAAGCATATACAAATGCACTTTCGGAAACAACCGTGCATACTTTGCACCATACACAACCATGTATAGTGAAATGACGCTTTCGGGTGAAATTTCAAAATAAAATGTCTTGTGCACAAATACCCTCCTAATCGCCATATTCTGGTGAAGTAAATCCATGTTAAAGTGGCACTTTCACTTAGTTACATTTTTAAAGCACATTTTCTAGAAGCCTACGGTCGATATTTGACGTTGCGACTGCGGACGGATCGCGAGATATCGATAAAAACATGTCATTTCCCGAACGTATTTTTCACATCCCGATTAAGTCCCGAAATCCCCCGAGGGTTTGTAGTTGTGCTGATGGACGATAGTAGTAAAGAAAAGGTGGGCAACTGGGATTAATAAGAATTTTTACACCCCATTTTATTCATTTATCTACATGAAGCGAAGGAAAATTAACCATCCATGTAACTAAAGTATGACCCTGACCTATATATGAACTCACGCACGCGCAACAGTGCATTGTCCTGAACTAAGCGGGGAATTCCCTGCTGAGCATGTTTATACATGTACGGGAAATTCCGTGTGAGTCAACACCATCAAACTAGCCTATATAAAGGAGCCCCGTTGTCAGTCCGGCCGGCCGGTCGCGGAGTCTAGCCGATGTTGAACTCGAGTTTCTATCGGTGCGAACTTGTTCACCTGATAGATAAAATTTTAGTAATTTCCTCTGAACTTAAAATGTGACGGAAGACCATTACTTCAAATAATATGAGACGTTTCAGATGAATAGTACTGATATCTAAAGTGTTCACTCTTTTATCTCTATGTACAAATGTAGTTCCTAAGTCGTTCTCTATTCTATTCCCACCAACAAAACATTCAATACTCATTTCCCCTCCCCGATCTTTATCAATACTTATGATAATATCACAAGTTGTTCTGTTATCTGTTTTCATAGCATAATATCCAACCAAATCGTCAAATTCATCTCCAGTAGCTAACTTTACACATCTAATGAGAACTGTACCATGTTGAAGTATTTTCATATTATCAGTCATCTGTTGATTTACTGTCTGTAAAGTTAATTCAGCTGCCTCATCACCGACACTTTTAAGACCCAGTTTCTTTAAAGTTGTGTCCCAAAATAATCTAACTGGAACTCCGCTAGCTGTATACGAGCAATAATTCTCCCCCTCGTTTATCCACCTTCTTAGTGTATTATCTGCCTTCATTATTGTATTAAGAGGACTAATTTTAAGGTGAATCGGTATACCAAGAAGTGCAATGTATGGATTCGTAGGAGTAAGCCAACTACGAAAATCTAACAATTTATATTTGTTTACATTGCTATCAAAATAAATCACATTCGGAGTTCCTGGTGGTTCAGCAACACCTCCTGCAATTTCACTATCCAATATATCTAAGATGTTACGCGGCACATTATAAGGCATGAATTTCTGACTAGCCGAATCCCATGTCAGAGCAAAAGGAGTAGGATCATTCGAAGCCTTTGTGGCGTCAATTACAGTTTCATCAATGTCTTTAAGTTCGGAAATTCTACAGCATGTTCGTGGGGTGGCGCCGCGGCATTGGCTAAAACGAAATATTTTTCGCGGTCCTTGTAACGAAGGACGTAATCCTTATTATGATTAGCAGCCATCTTAGTATTATTGTTAACTTTAACATCACTCAGATCTTCAAGCTCAAGATTTTGCATACGAATTGTACCTAGACCGAAGCCACTTGGATCAGACATACTCCGTAGGGACCTATATACAGTGAAATTAAAATAATACCTTGTAATATACACAATCATGGCTTCAGCTATAGGAATGACAGTTCTCGGTGCTGTATTAAATGCAACGGCATTCACAGGAGGAAATATTATCGGACAAAAGCTTTCCGGTAATGGTGATGCTCTTATTGAAGAGAAAGGTCCGACATGATAAAGCATTAGAAAAATTTGAACATGATCGCAACGTCTGGTCAGAAAAAAAATTACTACAGGCTGACTGGGAAAGAGAAAATCAGGCAAAGGACGCACATGCTGCGGCAGAATTAAGAGATACAGATGCAGAAATCCTGGAAGAAGCAGAAGCGGTGCAAAGCCGTTCCGAAGGGGCAGTTCAATTCTCAGATTATTATCAACCCAGTCCTGAGCAAAAGAAATATGAGATGATCTATATTGCTGGAGGATTGGTCGTGGGATGGTTTATGTTACGCCGGTAGGGGAACGCTTCGGAACGACTACAGCAATTCAATACAAAAGCTAATTGGCCAGTTATTGAAATCGATCATGTTCCCATCCTGATCTGTTATCCAGATACGCATTGAATTCATGTAATCTCCCCCTTTCTCAATGGCATAGAAATTGCTCCGTTTTTAAAATCGTAAGTAACCTTTTCACTTATTTCTCTCGTATCCCGGATGGGAAGTATTTGTAAACAG
Source organism: Ptychodera flava (assembly GCF_041260155.1). Taxonomy (NCBI): domain Eukaryota; kingdom Metazoa; phylum Hemichordata; class Enteropneusta; family Ptychoderidae; genus Ptychodera; species Ptychodera flava. Next base: position 2,713,800 of record NW_027248351.1, read on the forward strand.
TTCGATACTTTCCCCTGTATGTATCCTCCGGAGGCACCCGAACCAAATGAAACATAATTTCCAGTAACATCGACTACATCTGAATGAACTATATATTTAGTGACTGTTAAGAAATCCACTTTCTTCGGACTCATAGTACTTTTTATAACTGGGTTGTTCTCAGGTTTATCTGAAAAGCCGACGACGTTGGCGAAGCTACCTGTGGCATTGAAATAGACTTTAATATCTTTAGCCAAAGTTAGATAAACATGGTTTGTCGGCAGATGTTTTTCAAAATTAATTTTTTGCTTCAACCCGATTGCTTTGTTTAACGTATCGATATTGTAGTTACCTGGACGTATTGATTTAGTCTTCTTTGGTTGGTCACCTTCTTGATATTTTATTACATTATTTGTCGATGTTATGTTATGCCATGAATTATATAGTCCACACTCTAGCAGTCTTATCTTCGTAAACTGTGTCGTGTCAATACAAGGGTAAAAATTAACAGTAACAGGTTCACCTGTTTTGCTTTCAATCCAAATGATCATCGTTGTACGTTGTATGTATATATTACTAAGTATAAGTGTTCGATGAATATTATTATTATTCCGAAGGTACCCATTACATAGTATAAGGTTCTGCAGGAATAATATTTTTCTGTTCAAGGAGATCTTTGGTCGCAACCGCGGCAGCAGTCGCACCGCCTAATTTTGCCAATCGAGTCAAATTTGGACGACTTGGATCGCCAACCTCTATTTTCAGAAATTTGCTGGAGATCATAAGATATCCCATCGCAAGTCCTGCGATTACAATACCATCGTACATTGTGTTAACAACTGTTTTATATCCATGATTGCTGACTAGTATATAAAATAAAAAATAAAAATAAAAAATATGGGGAGTTAATCCATCTCATACAATGTAGAGGAGCTGGGAACACCCCCCTCCCCCTCCCCCTCCCCTGTCGGAACTGTTCTGGAGGGAGCCGCTACGGGCTCTGTTTTTTTCGCTTTCTGGGGAGGATCTTTCCGAACGGGACAGGGGGTATGTCGAGCACGCCCCCAATATAGTCCTAATGCAGTCAATGAAACTCCCACAATTCCTAAAACAAGATAACATTTATTATACCAGCGTGAATTATTATCACACTGTTCTTTCATTGTAGGCGGTAGGTCTGCTTCAGTCGCTACCGCATCGCTATCATGAATCATTGCTTTTAGTTTCTTCTCCCTGTTTTGCCTGTTCCATTCCGCTAGTCGCTTCCCTGAAGCAACTCTCCCTGGATGCTTCGGCGGTAACAAAATTTTCTCTACGTTGCGCTGTGTCGGAGGTGCCGGTGTTGGTGTTAGGATCGTCCCTGACGGAGTCGACGGAGTCGTTTGCGGTGTGGGCCCCGTCGTCGTTTCCGTTTGCTGAGTCGGCGAAGTTGAATCCATTTATTTCAGGTACTATATTAAACCCGATTTTTTTAAAATTTAAATGTTTACCCGTAATTAAACCGGTGGAAATTAGAGCAATCAGGGGCCCCCACGTGTACGCTATCCGCCCTGATAATCGTTTTATTTCACTGTTTAGTATAAAATCCTTTTTAAGATCAGTGGCATAGTTATCTCGATCATCGATTGGAACTACCTGACTTATTGCGCGGGCTCCTAGATCTATGAAACTTTGAGTGATGGTATCACTTATAAGAGAACTGTATTTCGCTTCGTACATTTGAAGGCTTTATCCACCGTTTCATCTTTCCATTTTTCTACGTCAGCAACTGAAATCTCCTTACCAAAAATAACTTACTTTGACCACTTGCGATGACACAGAGTATTTTTCACGTTTAGTCTCTATTATGGATCGATTATTGTCCGACGCTGCGGTTGGTCCTTCAGAACCGTTCAGATAGGGCGCTGTCGTATTTGCCGCTGCCGATGACTTTATTAAATTCTCCATTGTTTGCAGTATGTTATCTATTCTTAGTAAAAAATAAAAAATTCGTTTAAACCTGAATCCGAAATATAATATTAACATGGTCTGGAATGTTAGTACGATTCCGAAGTATGGAAAATTCTCCTCCATTTAAATCTATCTGTATATAGAAACACGAATAATGAGTACAGACTTATTCCCAGTTGCTTTTCAATTGAATAAGACGAGCGTACCGACAGTACAGCATTCTGATACCCCCCCTTCCAAACCGAATGGAGGAATAAAACCTATTCTCATGGACTTAGAAATATATGTAACGCCGACAGATAAATTTACTTTTCATCCTCGGGATGTGTTCAAAGATAACGTAATCACTCATCGATCAGCTAAAGAAAGTAATGTCTGGCTGGGCAGCCCAAAGATGAAATACTGGGACCAGCAACTGAATTTCGCTGTATGGTGCAGCACTACTGGTTGTGGTATATCATTCGCCCATCTCTTTGATAAGAAATTTCCGCCCCAAATACGATCATTCTGCCGTTTCCATGTATACTTTACAATACGTCGTATCCTTCACGAAATGGGCGTTGCACTTCCAGACGATACCCCCACCTTCAAAGCGGGCGACAATCCGTACAATCTCGTCCAATATGAACTTCTATGTACAGAATTTGGAAATATAAGTCCAACGAAGTCCGACTTTCGTTATCGAAAAGGTCAAAATAAAGGTCTTGGTTATGGATATGAATATTACACTAATCGTGGGCCCGTTAGACAGCCAAAAGCGATATACAACGGTCGGGACTTTTTCCTCTCCTCCGACGGAGGCGTTTTCTATACACATACCATTTTTGGAAAGAAAAAACATGTACTGTCCGACAAAGAACGACCGCACTACTATTTCTTCCGAAATGATGGATCGGAGGGACAATATAATAGTTTCATCCCTCTGACGGGAGACTCGGGACTAACAAAGCCCGGTCTCGCTCGCCTCAATGAAAGCCTTGAAGCCTACGTATATTGCATACTCGGCGCACAAGCGAATATTCGCAGTACCATAGTAGGTGATACTGGCAGTGCAGAGCAAGTCCGAAAAGAATTCGGCGTTCTCCTCGAAGATGAAATTCGTAATACTGACAAAGTAATCAGTTATAGGCGATATCAAGACACAATAATGAATACTGGTGTCAAACTTGATATGGCAGTCTCACCAAATTTACTTCTCTTACCGTCTGAGATGGTCATCCTTTCGGGCCCGGCAATCTCAGGTTATAATAATGAATTGCAATACGCAACTGAATCTATGGTCTTCGGGGTGAACGGTGATATAAACACGGAAGTTCGAGAAAGTGCTGTACATGAGATGGAAGGAGGGGGGAGGGGATCCTGTGAAGTGGCAGGACGAGCCCGGAGAGTCACCTCACAATGACACGACTCGGGGCCTCCCCTCCCTCCTCCCCGGAACGGGCAGCATCTGCAGACCCTATTCACGAATATGGTAAAATTGGTTTGTTATCTTTAGCAATATTCATTACATTAATGTACAGTATATAGATCCGATGGATGCAATTCGTACCCACCATTCAACATGATTATAACTGGACCGACATATTCTGGCAAAACAGAATTTATGTTGGACCTCCTCACCGGTCCGTACTTAAGGAAATTCGAATATGTGATATTCATTTGCCCAACATTCATGAATAATAAAGCGTATAATAGAAGATTCATTTTCACCGATGATAATGTGTTTATATTTCCAGTCGGACTCGGATGCTGTGGTGATACACTAGCCTACGTATATAAGGAATGGGCCGGCACGAACACTTTAATAGTACTCGACGACTGCGCCGCGTCCAAAGATATAAAGAAGCGCAGTGACGCTTTAGTCGAACTTGGTTTCAGTGAAGACATGAAGGATTTTCTGTCTGGGTTCTGACTCAGCAATATACTAGTATTTGTAAACCATTCAGGGAAAACATAAAGATGTTAGTACTATTTTTCACACCGAGCATGAAAGACAATAAGACTATTATTAAAGATTATGGAATGGTTGTGTCAGGCCAGGAAGCTCGCGGACATAATCGAGCAATTAAGAGATACACCATTCAGTAAACTAGTATTTCATTTACGGGATCCGTACGGTGTAAAATTTTTCGTATAATATAGCAATTATGGAAGACGACAACACCGATAGGAACACCGAAGGCGACACTACCGAAGGTACTCTTAGAGAATTATATTACAACCCGAAAACTGGATTTGGAGGTGTACAAAAATTATATGACGCAGCACGGGCCAGCGGACTGAAAGTGACCAAGAAAGAGGTGCAGGAGTGGTTAAAAACTCAGCTAACTTATAATCTACATAAACCGGTACCTCGTACTCGTGGGGGTGGTTCGGGCGGGAGGCGCGTTTTTGTAACATCGATAGACTCTCAATGGCAAGCGGATCTCGTGGAATTCCCTCCCCCGTTCGCAAAAGAGAACCGTAACATTCGATACATGCTAACAGTAATCGATGTGCTCAGCAAATACGCATGGGCCAGGCCGATACAGTCAAAAACGGCTGATGATACGTTACAGGCGCTACAAGACGTGATTAAGAAATCCGGGAGAAGGCCCGACAAACTTCAGACAGATGAGGGGCGGGAATTTACGAACCGAAAAATGCAGGGGTGGCTCCAGGAGGTGGGAATTCACTGGTTTCACACCTACAGTGATAAAAAAGCTAGCGTCGTTGAACGTTTTAATCGGACCCTCAAGACGATGATGTGGAAATACTTTACATATAAACAGACACGTTCCTGGCTCCCCATTCTACCAGAACTTCTTGAGAATTACAATAACACCGTACACGGAAGTATCAAAATGAAACCCAGGGACGTAACAGAGGAGAACGATTGGCAGGCATTTTATACACTATTCGGTCCTGAGTTGGCAGCCGGGGGAGCCAACCCTGAATTCAAGCCGGGAGAACGTGTCCGAATTACAAAATACAAGACCACTTTTAAGAAAGGATATTTACCAAATTGGACAGAGGAGATTTTCGTGGTTTCAAAAGTGGTGTACGCAGCTGGACTAGGAACACCACCAGTTTACAAAATAAAAGATCTGAATGGAGAGGAAATACTCGGCACTTTCTACTCCGATGAACTTCAGAGCGCCCTTTCGGACGAGCTGTACAGAGTAGAACGAATTTTGAAGACGAAAAAAATTAGAGGAAAGAAATATTATCTGATAAAATGGAAAGGTTATCCAGAAAGTTTCAATAGTTGGGAGCCGGAGGAAAATGTTATTAGAACTTCGTAAGTTCCTGTCCATGGTACTACGTAAGTACTTCGTAAGTTCCTGTCCATGGTACTTGTCAAGTACTACGTAAGTACTAACGTAAGTATTTACGAAAGTTATTCAATAAGTACCATGGAAAAAGTCTTAATTTCTTGAAAGCCGAAAGTGTCAGTTTACCACCCCACTTCCACCCCCCACCTGGCCAAGTATTTATCATGTACTGTCGTAAGTAATGTTCACTTACTGCATCTTTTTCGGCAGTATGTGGATGAGGTGGTACCCCCTCAGTTCCTGAACATATTAAGTTTGCAAGATCTTCAAAACGACTTCTCATGTTACCACAGTCCGTTCTTTCGAGTCCCCTTTTTCAGCTTTATCGATAAGTTCTGGTTGAAGTATAATGTACACAACTGACATGAGCCATAGACAAGTAACTTCAAAGTCCGGTGTTACAGAACCGTAGGGTTTCATAATGTCAAGTGCTCGTAGGTCAAACGAAGCATTATAAGCACACACAGATTCACAAGCGTTAAGAAGTTTGTGTAGGTTCTTTAGTGAGACTCGAGGTTGTTCTAGTTGTTCTTGACTAGGTGGGAAGTACGCTTTTTCAAGTTCACCTTCGGAAAAACCGTCTATTAAAAATCCCTGGCTGCCGCCGCTCCATGCAATTCCAAAGTCAAAAGCTCGTGGATATTCTACTGGCCCGACTGTCTCGGTATCAATTGTTGGATAAGTATATCTTGAGAACGAGGGGGGTAAGAGCGTTCCGAATTACCAAACATGGAAGCCTATAGTCGTGGCAAATTTCTAAGAAAGTCTGTTTGAACTTGTTGTGAATCTCTTCTAGTTCTTCTAAGGCGGTTATTTCGTACGACCTGGCTCGAGTCAACACATTCCGCCTGCAATAATCCCAAGGCATATCTTTGAATATGATAATGAAACTATGTAAATGGTCAAATGCTCTAGAAACAATCTTTTTTTCTTCCGCTGCCACGGAAACGCCCCGGATTCGAGAAAAAGTCAGATGTTGAATTATGGAAGAGTCACAAATAATGTATTGTTCTGAAGGGAGGCCCTCCCCCCTCCCAGCCCGACATTGTAAACTAAGAGTATGTTCTATAAACTGATTCTGAAAATCAGCAATCGAAACGTGGGTGACACGCCCATTATAAAAGTCGGCAATGTTGCTGGAAAAACTAGTGTCAAATTCTGGTACGTGATACGGATCCAAATTTATTGCATCGTAACTCTTACCACTTCCAGTTGGTCCATTTATGAATATGTATGACATTTTGGGATACTATATCATAGAAAAAATTTTTTAAATTATTTTTTATTAAGATATATACGATAGACAATGACAATCCTTTCTATTTCAACTGCAATAAAAATACTTGAAACCGGAGAAGAGAATATTCAAATCAGTGACGGCAAACTCATATTTGGTGAATCTTTGGTAGATCCTTTATATATGTAGACAGTGAGCTAGAAGTAGTTTTCAACATCGGACCTAAATATGGATCCAACGATCCAGCTACATGTGACGAAATGTGTGTCCGTTGGCAACCGAGTCTTCAAAAGTTTACTGATTTAATAATATTCCGTACCCTAGGTGAAAGTTTCGATGCAAGCACTGCTAAAAGTTATGCTGCAAGCCTGGCCGCTCACTCCAAGAATACTACCGGATTTTACAATCCATCTAAAGTGTATCAGAAGCGAGGAGCGGGGCGCAGCCAGTGCGTATTTAAATTTCAGTTTAAAAGCGCTACATGTATTGATATGGTTCAAGAAATTGACTGCGGTTTTAAAACAGTGAGCCCGTTACTACCAGTCCGAGAAAATCCTGCTATTGTACCTCGTAATATCCGGAAAGGTAGTAAGATAGAATTCTTAGCATTTAAACCGCGCTTAAGTAAGCGTGCTCTTTCTTTCACTGTTGAGAGGTTATTTTGTGCTGCGCCTAATAAACCAGAAATTCAAGATGCGGAAGAACTAGTCGACTTAGAAAGATTAGGTGAGAATATAAACAAATAAATGCTGACAAAAATATTATAGTGGATTTTGATGACCTATCATAGAATAATTATTTTTTTTCATTTTAAAAATTTTTAGGATAGTATATATCATAAAGATTATTATGGCCCGTCGATTACATACAGCATTCAAGGGAGCAGTTTTACAAAAGAATTTCCTGAAGTCAAGCGAGTCAAGGATATCGGGGAGCTGGTGGATATTGAAGGTATGGTCATTCGGAACGAAAGATGTACTCTGTTTATACTGAAATGGAAGTCAAATTATCGGATCCGAAAACTGGTAATACACAACCGCGTACATTGTATGTTAAATTAAAAGATACATACACAAAAGATGTAAGAGGATCGGGATGGATGTGGGCAACAATTAATAGATCGCTACGATCGTATGCTTGATACAATTGAAAATGTTGAGGGTTCTGGTCTCGTTCTCGAGGAGATACTTAATTTTGAAGTAATTCTAGTAGAAGTTTTACTCGGGGCTGGGGCTGGCGCAGTCCAACTTCCCGGATGGTTAAAAATAAGCATTGTGTTAGCGATCTGGTGCTACCTTCGGGCAGCGAGAATTGTTTTCAATACGCCATCGTAGCAAGTTTAAAGTTGGCCGACCCCGAGTTTCGTGAAAAGAAATGTGGTCAGGTAAGGAGAAAATGGAATACGTACGCCCCATTTATGGCTGACTACTGTTGGGAGGGAATACCCACGCCCACGCCCGCCGATCTGACTGTATTCAGGCGCTTCGAGCAGCAAAATCCAGGCATCAAACTTCAAGTATTTCAGATCTACGAAAATGATCCCGCTCCCCCGTCCGACATAACTGTGTTATATAGTGCCCATTCCGAAGGCGGAGCCGATAGGAATCAAATAGCAAATATCTTACTGATAGTTGGCGAAGACGGCGGCCGTTCTCACTTCGTACCAATTACTGCGGAAAATCGCCTTCGTAATTCTCGTACTAATCGAAAGAATGAGCGCAGACGGAAGTGTATTTGTATGGTTTGTAAAAGAGGTTTTAAGTCAACAGAAGAATTAGAAAAACATCAGGTATACTGTGGAACAGACACTGCCCAGCCAGATTTTTCCTAAGGAAGTGTGTCAATTGAAGGACATCGGAAGAAGGTTCCTTCTCCCTACGTCGTCTATGCAGATACTGAGGCAATTATTGAGAAGGGGACCGGCCGACACATTCCAATTTGTCTTTCGTATGTTATGGTGGAACGGGGGTGGGGAGGATCGCGGGGACCTTCGGAACGAGGCCCGGGCCGACCCACTGTTTATGGTAAAAGAACATTCACAGGTCTCTCCTGTGTTACAGACTTTCTAAAGGATATGAAAGAACGGGCCGAGTATTATTCGAAATCGTATTATTGGAAAATAATACCGATGAGGGATCCTTCTAATTACCGGCGCGACGGATGTGATCCAGTCTGTATTGCATGTGGAGAGAGCCGGCGGATACCGAGTAGTGAAGGAGGAGGCGACCTTCTATTGCGAGGGATGTCGCCCGTCGAGAACCATTCCTATCTACTTTCACAACCTCAAGGGATACGATGGTTCTTTTATTTTGAAAGAATTACATGAAATCGTTACCGAAGGAGATGATGGGGGTTCCGGACCAGAGCCTAAAATCATAGCTAAGACGAGCAATGGAGGAATTATGGGTCTCTCGAAAACATTTATTTTTCACGCCTCAATTGTTGTTGCCGGAGGGAAGAGGGAGATAAAGAGACGTTTCTTTTCTATAAAGTTTATGGACAGTGCTCAGTTGATGATGGGGTCATTGGCGAAGTTGGCAAAAACTGTGCCGGACCACGGATGGACGACGGTACCACTTACGTACCCGGACATTCAAAGGGCGAAAGGTTTCTTCCCCTACGAATATTTAGACTCGGTTGACAGACTGGGAGAGGGTGAGCTCCCGGAGAGGGGGGAATTTTATAGCGAATTGACGGAAGAGGGGATTTCTGAGTCCGATTACGAACATGCTTTGCGAGTATGGGACGAAGTTGAATGTAAGACGATTCGTGATTATATGGAATTCTATTGTGAGACTGACGTTCTACTTCTTGCAAATATATTCGAAAATTTCCGTGACACATGTTTAGAAGCATATAAGTTAGATCCGGCCCATTACATGTCGGCGCCCGGCTTGACATGGGATGCTATGTTACTTTACACAGGTAATAAATTTGGGCTCATTCAAGATGCCGACCAGATGAATTTCGTACAGAGGGGGATTCGAGGCGGTATCAGCCAGTGTAATATTCATTACTTACAGACAAATCATCCTGCTTACGGGAATTACGATCCAGAGAAGCCGGTGACCGAAATAAAATATCTCGATGCAAACAATCTCTACGGCTGGGCAATGAGTCAGGCAATGCCTACGGGCGGACTTCATTGGATGACGATGGAAGAGTGGGAGGAATGGGCCGCCGGCGGAGCGGGGGCCCGAGACGGCGGAGCGTGGGGACCTGGCGCCACCTTTCCACCAAGTTTTCTAGAAGTAGACTTAGAATATCCGGCTGAATTACATGAAGAACACAGCGATTTGCCATTAGCACCGCATCACTATGAATTTCCGAGGCAGGGCGGTCGACTGATTACAAGTGTGATGGATAGAGAGTCCTATGTCTTACACTACAAGTTGCTGGAATTCTATCTTCGGATGGGAATGAGATTGAAAAAGATTTATCGGGTGCTTGCTTTCGATGAAGCTCCATGTCTCGCGAAATATATTGACTTTAACACTAAAATGAGGGCAAAGGGGAGGACAGATTTCGAAAAGAATTTCTATAAGCTGATGAATAATGCAATGTTCGGTAAGACAATAGAAGATGTTCGGAAGTACAGAGACTTTAAATTTGTTTCGGACTGGAATGGCACGGATAGTGGACGTAAAAAGATTCAGAAGTATAATCCAAAGATGAAACATATAACTTTCATAACTTCCGAAGAGGATGGCGATCCTGCGACAGTGCCCTACTGGAACTGAAACGGATGAGCATAAATATGTAAACCAGTTTTCATCGGCGCCGCAGTACTGGAACTTTCTAAGCTGCTAATGTATGAGACGCATTACAATTACTTTCGGGCCCAGTTCCCTGGAATACGATTAGCCTACATGGATACTGACAGTTTTGTTTACAGTGTACCGATCCCGGACCCGGACGTAACTTTCAATGATATAGTCCGAGAAGATGTTGAAAAGAATGGTGAGAAGTCTATATATGATACTAGTGGGATGAGCGGTGCGATAGCCCCCAACTTTCCGAAGATTAATAAAAAAGTGATAGGTAAATTTAAAGATGAGTTGAATGGTGAACCTATTCTTGATTTTGTCGGCATACGCTCGAAAGTGTATGCTTTTCGAACTCCAACTTCGGAGACGAAAAAAAATAAAGGGGTGAAAGATGTTTGTGTTAGAAAACATTTGAACTTTGAAGATTATAAAGATCTATTTGAAACTGGGAAGGAGCCCGAGCCGGCACAGTTTGTACAGTTTGTACGGAAAAAGGCTGGAGAAATCCGTAGTGAAAAGCGTAGTAAAATCATGATGGCGCCAAATGATATCAAACGTGTGCAGTTATACAATCCAGACACAGGCGAATGGCTGGCAGAAACATGGCCGATAGGACGGACGACGGGTCATGGTTAAAATTGTAAAGACATTAATCTACTATTTTCAATAGAGACTAGGGCATCACTGATAACATAAATGTGGGCAAATATATTGTCATCGCGAGCGTCATCGCCAACCTTAATTGAGGTGTCTTTCTTCAGAATTTCAAGTTGAATTCCGTCCTTTGTGTTCATTACTCTAAGACCATTTCCATGAAACTCAATATCTTTAAAACTACGCAGATCGATAAACAGACAGAATTTATTCTTCAAATAATCGACCTCATCTATATCAATTTCACACCAATCTTTATCTTCAGCAAAATACCGTCGCACCTCTCGCCAAAATTGTCTTGGTATCATCTTCTGAGCGTACACTTTATTTGCAATGCCTTCGATTGATACAGACACAGATTCAATGGAGGGGTTAAAGAAAAGTTCACTGTTCAGTTCTAACTGATTCTGATTTTTAGTGAAGAGTATAGCGATACCTCTAATGCTACGTCGTGGTACATTCACATTTTCATTGATAACCGTGTCCGATTCTTTGAATGGGATTGTTCTAAAATAATGTATATGCTCGTAGAGAAAACTTTTCCCATTGTTGTAATAACCAGCAGTTGACCTCGCGAGATCGAGGTCAGAAATTGTCTCGTATTCCATTTGAATGTTTTTTAATTTATAATTGGGTGTAAAAACATTATATTACTGACAAGTAATTGGGAGACGGGTACCAATGTAATTTCCCATTCAATATGACTCCCTAACGCTTTTGGATATGCAACTCCATGGTCTGTCACGAGGGGATGAGTGAGACGAATAGCATATTTTGTTTATATGTGTCGAAAAGTAAGTAATCATCCGCAACGGCGGCATTTCCATCTTTCGCACCGCTTCTTAATTTTCTTAGATTTTCGTTCTGAATTCCGTACAGTGTCATGTTCGTTCTCTCCTTTTTATGTTTGAAGAGATCGCGATAACATTCAATAAGGTTATATTTATTCAAATCGAAAAGTGTCTGACCCTCAAATGTGAGTTTCATACGCTCCACCAAATTTTTTGCAACATTTTGAACTACTCGGTTATCTTCATGTCCTGTTACTTCGAGATCAAAAACCAGGTCAAAAGTATCTGGAACTAGTACTACTCCGCTTTCTAACTTTGGACATCGTATGATAAGTGTCTGGCCTGGATCTGCCTCACTTGGATTATGAGCAATAACGTGATGAGTTCTTTCTGACTTCGTTCCATTCGGTATTCGGTTGGTGAAAGTTGGTGATAATGTTCTATCGTACCCCATTTTCGTGTAATGTATATAGTAGAAGAAAAAAAAAAATAAATCACATCTTTACATAAATATTTCCGTCTGACTGAAAGATAAATCGATTGCCTGTGTCGCGAATCAATCGAAGAACCAATATTCTTGGAGATGATGAGCCTCTTGGTCATCCTCAACATCCTGGAATACAGCTATGAATTCTAGTCGCTTAAAGAAGTTAGTCTTTTGACATTCCTTCACGAAAGCTAAAATGTTATGATATAGATTATCATCTTTGAGTCGGACACCTGGATTTGCTCGAAGGATATGTCGATTTACCCGCCGAAGTTTGCACCATTCCAATTCGACAGAGAAACCAAACAGGTCTTTATTTTTAGAAAGAAACTTTGCAATATTCTTTTCACCAAACATGTCGATGCCGTAGGGGTGTCATATATTAATACATAATTTTATTTATAATGACTAATGTTAATCCAGTTAAAAATATCCATAGCTGTTCTCCAACAAATCCGACAACCGATCCTGCTGTTTTTAATAGAAAACTGACAAGGGAGCCGATTAAACCTGGTATTGCAGCAGCACTTTTTGCGGCCAATGTTTTTAACCATTCGCCAAATTGCTTTACAATTTCTTTCGCTTTTGTATATACTTTGGGCGGACCTGAACCTCCTGCGTTTGCTCCTCCTCCCCCTCCTCCTTTAGTTACAGCCAGGGCAATTGTTGATATTGTCATTCCAAGGGCAGTCAGTATTGCAGCGATTGTAATACCATTTCGTTTAAATAACTCTGTCAGCTTCAGCCTGAGTGACAATTCTGGATCGGAAATTACATCACGAAGAGACCTAGTCGTAGCCAGACTTTCACGTGCCCCGCTAATCTTGCCATGTTCGTATTCAATTCGATCAACAATTTTAGCTTCGCTTGTTATGAGTTCAGCTAGTAGTTTTTCGGCTTTTGCTTTTCCTTGGGTGTGTTCTACAGGAATTTCCTTTAACTGTTTTTCAACTTCTCTTTTCTCTAGCCTTATTTTAACTTTTTCATTGTTAAGCTCGCCAAGACGCATATTCGCAATCCTTAATTCATCATTAATAGCTCTATATTCTGGGTTTAGATTGTTCCATTGTTCGATTTTATTTTCAAAAGCTTGTATTTTATCTGCATTACCAGAAGCATCTTGCCGTAAGAATGTCAGTTCATCTTTGTATATACCCATGTCTTTTGGCGTCATCTTCTCAGCCGGTATTTTATCGTTTTCCACATCTACAGAATACAATGTATAACTCACATTTTCGGGCTCACTATATTATATACTTTGTTTACAAATTCAGAACCTCCTTCTACTCCTTTTACTGTCTTGAGCGATCTAAATCCACGTCCTGTAGTTTTTGATAGCCTGAGGTTTTTATAATACAGCTTTCCATACCTAATCTTTGCATTCAAAATTAATTCGTTTCGTGCTGCTTCATCAGTAATATTATTCTCATTTAAGAATTTTTCAGCCATTTGTATTTCAATTGTTACTCTCTGTCTAGTTGAAGGATCTACCTGCGGGCTCCGCGCGCTTGAGCTATCCCGGTAAGGATCGACTTCTGCAAGGGCATTATCATCGTCTATAAAGAATGTTTCAGCAGTAGCGTCATCATCATCATTTAAATTTGCATCATCGAAATCCTGGAGTGGTATATCTTCTCCTCCTTCTGCCATATTGTATTTCTATATTACTACAATTATTTTTTATCATCCCTTACATATACAGTAAAAATGCACATCTCAGTTGTTGAAAGCGTTGAACAGTTAGCTGATTACATAGAAAGAACTAGCGCTGCATATCGACGAAGTTATAAATTAATGGGTCGAATTGATATGGCTCTCAATATTACTAAGGGAATTCTTGTAAGCTCTGCTGTCATAGCAGCAATTCCGACAGTTCCAGTTCTTTTAGCTTTAACTCCTATACCAGGTGTTGTTATTGATGTAATACAAGGGAAAACGGGTGTAGCAAAAAGAAGAGAGAAATATAAACATTATTACGTTCAATATAAACAGCTGCTTACACAAATACAAGAAAAAGGCGCAACAACAGAGGCCCCGGGGTCAGAACTTATTCAGGACATATTTCATCAGGCGCTAGAAATTCAAAAACAAGAAGGATTTAGTCCGCCGCTGGAGCGATATCTACGATATTATGGATTGAATGGATATGAAAGTTAGTTCGTACCGATAGGAACTTCGTGTTCAACATCAGCTAGACTCCGCGACCGGCCGGCCGGACTGACAACGGGGCTCCTTTATATAGGCTAGTTTGATGGTGATGACTCACACGGAATTTCCCGTACATGTATAAACATGTTGTGTGTGACTCAGCAGGGAATTTCCCCGCTTAGTTCAGGACAATGCACTGCTGCGCGTGCGTGAGTTCGTATATAGGTCAGGGTTATACTTTAGTTACATGGATGGTTAATTTTTCCTTCGCTTCATGTAGATAAATGAATAAAATGGGGTGTAAAATTCTTATTAATCCCAGTTGCCCACGTTTTCTTTACTACTGACGATAATCTAGGGAGTCCATAATAAGTTCGAACGATGCAATTAATTTACCTGCCACTGCGAACTTTATACACAGCATTATGCCTTTACCTAAGGTAAGTTTTTTAAAACTTATCCGTAGTCTTTGTCTTTTTCATTATTCTCAATCAGTTGTATTATATTTTTAACCAATACCACATGAATATCAGTTTTCACGTGTAAAATATTAGCCGCGTCTGATGACTACATTTTGTTGTCTGCCACATAGTTACGTGTGGTTCGACGCGTGGTATGCGTCTATGCATACCACGCGGCGGCCGCTATGTATCAACCGCACGTAACTGTGCTAGTCACCTATGCGAATTCTGGTGGAATCAGCAAAAATTGTTTTCGTTTTCTCGCCAAGTCAGTAAGACTCAGCTTTCTCCCACGAGGCATGAACGATCACCGACGCAAGTTGTACTGTGGCGTACAGCAGCGTCAGCGTAGACTCGTGTACTCCACTTAGTTGACAATGAACCCAATGCCGAACGTTCGATGTTCGGAAGCTGAATTAAGGTGGTCACCTGAATTCAAACTTTTACTTTTTTGAGGACATGTTTTATCGATATCTCGCAATCCGTGCGCAGTCGCCACGTCAAATAACGACCGTTGGCAAAAAAGTGTTTTAAAAATGTTACCAAGTGGGAGTACCTTTTAATTGTCAAACATATATAAATGCACAAATATAACCATTTTGCATCGATATTCCATCATCAAACTCCTTGTACACAATGCACTTTCAATCACCCTACTCTATAGTGAAGTAGATTTGTGGTTACAATTAGATACATATTGAAACAGCTAATTTCATTTGTATGCTTACATTTTGTTAGCCATCTCTTTTTTGATATATATACTATAACATGTTATTGTCAACTGAACTGTTTTTGTAAGCTTCTTTACCTATAATTTTTGACTAAGATTCCATTGTTTACAACATTCTTATCACGATTTGTATTTGCACGTATATATATGAAATGCGTTTTTATTCATTAGGCTAGGAACTGGCGTTTCAATGGTTTAGAATATTACTTTTAAAAAGAGAGATGATGAAGAGATGCCACCACGTTTTTAGATTAAATGTATGTTTCCTCCTTGACAAAGTTGTCAATTACTCATATGAGTTTATCATGCCTTTCAGGTAATTGATATAAACTTGTATTCATTGGATCTTGAATATAAATGGTTTTCTTCTATGATATTTGTAATCAGATAATTCTAACAATGGTTAGTTCGGTATTATGATATGTCTCAATAATATACAATTGTATCATCGCGATACGATGCTTCGACGAATTACTCTGTGTCGTAATTTTTGTGTATGTGTCAGTTTCTCACCGCATCTCTCTGCTACGTTTGAGGCATATATATAATATATATATATATATATATATATATATATATATATATATATATATATATATATATATATATATATATATATATATAATATATATATATATATATATATATAAGAGCTTCAAGTTTTGATCGCTCGTATGAACATAGAATCTGTGACGGCTATTTGCTATCCTTTGAAATATGGTCATACATTTGTAAAAGCAAGTCGCACTGCTACGGCTATTTACTATCCTTTGAAGTATGGTCATACTTTTGTAATAGCAAGTCGCTCTGCTTGACATTTCTTCACTACATTGTCAGTTTTATGATTACACAGAACAGTTTTACAGCATATTTCTTTTTTTAATCAGAGCAACTAATTGTGGAGAATTTAGTTGAATTAAAGGTTGATGTCAAATCATATAATCACGACCCATTTTATTCCCCTTTATATTATTTTTAATGTATTTGACATGTTTTTACCTTGTATATATGAAGAACGTGCAACAGGAATGGCCCCTGCCCTGTAGTTTTAGTCATCTATTGTCCTTGCATCGCTGCCTTTTCGTAGTGTTGTATGATATAAGACACGATTCTTGTAGTGAAAGTTCTGATAGGTCTGCATAATGAAATCGTAAGTGAGGAGTTATGCATTTCCTCAGAAGTTTACGGCTAATTCATATACTGTGATCGTTCACAGTCACTTAAACTAAGGCTATTGTCAAGCCGTTTACCTATTTTGCAATGATCTACAACTATATTTGATATTCAGCCCATTAAAAAAATTGAGGCGCTGAAAATTGTTGTAATACACTTGTGTAGTGTGACACAATTAATATGTAGGAAATACTGAGCTGATGCCAGATATTTTCGAGGATAAATGTTTCCTGGAAGGAATGCTGTCCATGTTGGTTTTGTTAATGTGTGCAGGTTTTTTCTACACGTAAATTTAGTCCACAAAGTAATTGTACTTATTTGAATTTTCCTTGAGAAGACGTAAACAATCATTCGTTTAGGGGTCATTCTAGCACTTCGGTCACGGTGGCAATGTGAAGTAGCAAGAAAAGAGCGCCCGCTCGTGGCTTGATCTTAGAGTCTAATCCCTAGAAAAGGGCATAACCTTTCGACGCTCACTCGTCACCTAACCATATAAGTCCATTAGAGCATTCAATGGTTTTCTCATAAAGCTTTCGTATACACAGCTAAATCTTAACAGTTATATTTACAGGTCTGGAAACAAGAACTGAAATACTACATTCTTCAGGAATTATTCCTTTGGTAATAAAAGCAGCCCACGTGACAGAGTACAAAGTTAAAGAAAGGTTCAATTTGCCCTGAAAGAAGTACCCCAGAGGTCGATAAATACTCCTTTTCCAGGGAAAGGACAGATCCTTCTGACGCTCACTTTTCTCCTCATTGTATCCTTCCATTTGAGAAGAAAACTGCTTTATTACGTATCTTGAACAGATTATTGTTTACCTACGTATGGAGATTTTTCATGACAAAGTTGATCCGTTATTTGCCTGTATGTTACGAAAAGGGCAGTAATATGAGTGAATATCAACTAAATTAGCAAAGCAAATTTATTTTCTTTGATTTAAAAGGAAAAAAGGTAGGGTTCAGCCACCTTGAAAGGTTCAGGCGAACCGGCTGCAGTTTTAGTTTTGCGGCCTAAGAGCGCCCGCACACGACCGGGTCCTTGATTCACTCCCGAGGAATTGATAACATTTCCTGACGCTCACTCTCCATCTCATTGCACACTTCAGGGAGAATCAAACTGATTTCTCACATATAGTTTACATCAGTTAATATTAAGTTCAAACAAACATGGCTGCAGGTTGAAAGCCTCAAACTCTGGACCGCTTTACCTCCGGACTATCTTCCTAAAAGTAAGTAAAGCATACGACAAAGAACAAATCTCCAGAAAGGTTCCACCGACATCGGAAGGTTAAGAAGTATAGAAAACAAAACGAAACGAATCGGAACACCAAACAAATTTTTGCACTTTGAGTCTACATTGAGTCACTCTAAGTTATTACTGTAGAAGTTCACCTGACTGGAACACTTTCAGACATGCGATGACTTGTTGTTTTTGTCGCAATAATTTTGGGAAAATATTGACCTGACAACTGATTGTTTCGAGGTTAAATGTTCTCTTTAAAGAATGTAGCACCGTTACTTCTTTGATTGGACAAACGTCTACCATACGTTTGGAGGCTTTTCATCAAAAAATTACCTGCTTGGCCGCTGTATGTTAAAAAGGGTCAATTATGAGCTTAAATGTTAGCTAAATCTGCAAAAAGCAAGTTTATTCATTTCAATTTTAAGGGGAAAACCGGCTAAAGTCGGCCAATTTAAAAACTGCGCGCTCCCGCGGACATTCTTTGTCTGGCTACCCAAGAGCGCCCGCAAAAGCCAGTACTCGACTCTGCTTAGAGGGACTACCTTCTTTACGGACAATCTTTATGTGTAATCAAAACACTCCGCATAAATCTCCACAGAGGTCCAACAGATATTAGGAAAAGGTTAGCCAGGGCACAGAAACAAAACAAATAATTGTCGACAGCTAGTGGAGTGATTTGTTTAGGAAGATTGCCCGCACTTCAGTTAAATGAGTATTCCAACCTTCAGGCATGGTTGTCTCATTTAGGAGTAAGATACGTCCGAAATCGATTTTATGCTCCCATGGAAGTGTAGTTTGCGATGAAACAAGTCATTGACAATGACATAGTCCCCACTTGTAATAGGAGTATTAGTCTTGATGGGGTAGGGAAATGTGGTCATTAAGAAGTATCACTGGAGTGTATATGTTGAGATCTATGGGCAAATAGGTCTATGTCGTTGTTCCCAATTTGAAACACATGAGGCATGTCTAAGTTATGGTTCTAAATCGGGAAAAAAGATCAGACCTTTAGCTGTATTGGCCAGCCAAGAAATACATATGCGCATAATAAATGAGGTACAAGATGTGACATCTTAAGGTCTAATATCCTATCAAAATTGAAGGGTATAGAACTTATGGTTACTGAGTTATGCATATATATGTATAATCAAGGTCAAAGGTCATCGAGGTCACGTGACATTTTGAAAAAAAAATTGTATTGCTAATTAATCCCTATATGCCAAAAATCAGACCTCTAGCTCTATTCGCTTGCCCAGAATTAGATATGTGCATAATTAATGAGGTAAAGCTTGTGTTGTCATAAGGTCTCCCATCCTACTAAATATAAAGGACATAGCACTTGTGGTTACTTATTTATTGACATAAACGTATATTTTAGGTAAAATGTCATCGAGGTCACATGACATTTTGTCAAAAAATTTCAATCCTATAGTTATCCTTGTATACCAAAAATCAGACATCCAGCTCTATTGGCTTGCTCAGATTTAGATATGCACATAATTAATGAGGTACAGTATGTCATAAGGTCTCCCATCATACCAAATATGAAGGGTGCAGCACTTTTGGTTACTGAGTTATGGACAAATATGTATATTTGAGGTCAAAGGTCACCGAGGTCACGTGGTTTTATAAAAAAAATTGTATTGCTAAGTTATCTCTATATACCTAAAATTAGACCTCTAGCTCTATTGTCACGCTCAAAATTAGATATGCGCATAATTAATGAGGTACAGTATGTGGCGCCATAAGGCGTCCCATCATACCATAAATGAAGGGTGTAGCACTCGTTGTTACTGAGTTCTGGACAAATATGTATATTTGAGGTCAAAGGTCACTGAGGTCACGTGACATTTTGTCAAAAACATTGTATTGCTATTTATCCCTATATTCTAACCAGATATGAACTGAAAATGCTCACGTTTTCATTATATATTGCAGTTATGTGTAAATTTGAACCTTTGCCACATGTTTGCAACTTCATTGAAAGTATTATGATCAACATAATGAACAATATTCACAACAGATTAATTCTAAAAGGTCATGAAGTATACAAATATGTAATTAGCTGAAATAAAAATATTAAATTTCTTTGACTGCTGTCATTGTATCACTACTTTATATAGCAAATGTAATTACCTTTGGCCAAGTCCTTCAAGCCAACTGTGAAAGCTCATTAGATATGCAAATTATAAATTAGCTGACATGAAAATGTGAAATGACTTTCGATATTGTTTTCACTTGGTATAATCATCTATGTACATAATATAGCATGTTTTGCCAACTTTGATCAAGTGAATCTCAGAGGAAAGATCATCAAAAATGCAAATTAGAAATTGGCTGAAGAAAAATTGATTAATGACTTTCAATAATGCTGTATCATAGTATCTTTAATGTGGATAGCAAGTTTCATCAACTTTGGTCCAGTCAATTCAGATATATATCCCTAATTAGCAAAGTTCATTAAATATGTAAATAAAGAATTGGCTGAAGTAAAATGCTTAACGATTTTTAATATTGTTGTATCATAGTGTCTTCAATATATGTAGCAAGTTTTGTCAACTTTTGTCAGGTCAATTCAGATATATATCCCTAATTAGGAAAGTTCATTAAATATGCAAATTAGGAATTAGCTGACAGACGCACGCACGGATCCACGGACATGCGGACGGACATGACCCAATCTATAAGTCCCCCGGACTTTAGTCCTAGGGACTAAAAATAAAGTCCGAAAAATTAGGCCTCTTTTCGGAGGAGAATCAAGGAACTGGTCTTGTGCGGGCACTCTTTGGCCCCGAAAGTAAAATTACCGCCGAAGGGCATGAATTTCCAAAAGTGGCTGAATCCTACTATTTCCGCCTTAAAATTCAAATAACATAAAAATCCCTCACAGATTTAGCTCATATCAAATCACATTAAAGGGACAAAGTCGACCGTTTTTAATGAATTTTGTTTGATACGAGACACTAGTTATGCTGCTTGACATGTTGAAAGATACTGAATGAATGGGTGAGCATGCATATATTTCATCCCGGTTTCAGACACGATAGATAA
This sequence comes from Ptychodera flava, assembly GCF_041260155.1. Taxonomy (NCBI): domain Eukaryota; kingdom Metazoa; phylum Hemichordata; class Enteropneusta; family Ptychoderidae; genus Ptychodera; species Ptychodera flava. The sequence continues at coordinate 2,734,788 of NW_027248351.1, forward strand.
AACCATCGCGAGAAAGAATAAATGGTCATGACCATTAACTCGGCTGTTCACCGCTGTGAGTAGCATCCGCAAGTGAAAATACACACACACACTGACACGTCCCGCTTAGTATAATTGTATGGCTCCAGTTCAAGAACGCAGTGTTCGGGATTCACCTCAGCTTACTATCGATGCCGTTTGCTGAAGTTACATTTTGACGGTCATCTTTGCATGCAGACCTTGACGACCAATCTAGTTCTTCGATATACTGTTCTTTGCTGCAAAAGAGAACATTTTTCGAAATGGCATTTCAAATGCCCACAAGCTGCAACAATCACGGATCACTGTCGTCGGCAAAGGGCCATTCCGAAAAATGTGCTTTTTTGCAGGCAATCTTCCTAAACAAATCACTCCACTAGCTGTTTTGGCCCAACCTAGTTTGGGGAAAAAATATTGAACTGATTCCTGATTGTTTTGAGGCTTAATTTCTTAAAAGAATGTTAAACCGTAAGTATTTTATGAGATTTATATCTACCTATGACTTGACATTTTTCAGCTGACCAACTGGGCAGCTATATGATCAGAAAAAGTAAGTAATACGATTGTGTATGAGCTAAATCTGCTGAGCGACTTCATATTTTTGAATTACAAGGCTAAAACGGAAAGATTAAGCTTTTTGGGAAACTGCGTGCGCTCCGGCAGCAGTTCATTTTGCAATCCAAGAGCGCCCGTAATCCTAGGTGAGACAAGTATGCCGGTAGGTCGGAAAATTCAAACACAACAACAGACAACGCTCTAAGGTAAACTTGACAATGAACAATCTCTTTAAACGTTCCATTGACACTGGAAAAAAGTTACAAATGCAGAAAACATAAAAGGAAACGAAACAAAATAACTGTCTGCACTTTGAGTTAACATGGTGTCACTTACGGTTTCACTTAAGTAGAGTGCTATTATTGGCTGTTTTTGTCCAATCTGACTTTTTGAAAAAATATTGAGCGGATTCAAGGTTGATTCCTTTTTGAATATCTTCTTAATAGAATACAGCATAGTTAGTATTTACAGTATGAAAGTGCACCCCACCCACCCCCCACCCCCCACCACCCACCACCATGAGCAAGTTGCAATTGTGCAATTCAGCCTTCACGAGTTGAATAATGCAAAAAACAGTACCCTACAGTACATTCGCTGAAATTTTCTGAAAATTCGTTTTTTTTCCTTTTTTTTTTCTTTTTGCACGCCACTGGACTCTATGCACGTGTAAAACATACACAATCAACAATAAAGTTTAAAACCACAGTAGCATTTATACGTATTCGTTTTTGGCACACAAAGAATGTCAGTTTTGTTGCAATATTTGTTGCTTGTCAATAAGGCAGCGACTTCCATTCATTCGGCTTCATTTTGCTTGCATCAAGTTAAGGTAGAATGCAGATCAGAGACAGATATTTGAATTAATATTATTCTAGATCTCCTAATCAGATGAAATATATTTGATTCGTGAACACCAGGGAAACTGTACAAGACACTGTTACTGGATAAGTCAATTCATATTTGTACAAAGCATATAGTGTATTACAAACTGCACATGGTGACTAGAAAGACATGAATAAGCCTTCAATGACACCATTTTCTCATCAGATTTATCTTACAGGAAATCTCTTATAGTTGATAGCAATATTAATTTCATTGGAAAATGAGAGATTGATAAAATGTTAACGAGCTTGCCACATACCGATATCTAATGTCAGAACCAGTAATTGTGAAGGTCATGTTTCTGCAAGTCATGGGAAACTATAACACTACTGACGCACATATAGATTCTATTGAATTTTATTTTGTCAGTTTTTTTGAAGATTACAAAGTGTAGACATTGAGTAGGAATGATTTATACATCTGTAATACAAATCCATGACTTAGTTCAATTCAGAACGATATACTTATGAGTATCAGCCTAAAATATCAGCAATAAGTTCTACAAAATAGTGGATTCATTTACAGTCGTATCTCCATAATGTCTGTGTATGTATATGCTCCACTGTAGGACTGAGTGAGTATCTATGTATGGAACGGTATGTGTAAGTATGGGTTTTGGATTGGGTAACATTCTAATGATCTTATAGTGGAATCTATGCTGTCTTCTAAGACACACCTATAAGCAAGAGTTTTGTTTACGTGTCAGGGGGTATGTGTGGGTATGTATGTGGTGATTTCTGTGTAGCTGCCCAGAGTGATGGGGATGAATAAGTCTGGATATGCCAGAGTAAATTTATGTGTACCTGTCAGGTAGTAAGCTGTTGTACATGTTGTCTTTTTGAAGTAGAAAATCTTACAATAAACAGCCTTGAGAGTAATTCAGCCAAATTATTCTGATGGAATAAATTCAATGACAAAACTCACACTATTCAACATCTATAGTATATTGTTTTCTGGTGATAGAAAATAACGTACACAATGTACAAAGATTTGTAATTTACTTTGAAATATTACTACTCTACCACATACACTACAAAATTTAGGTTTTTAAATATATTGACTTTTCAAATTTCTGTCTATAATAATTAAACTGTTTCTACAACCCAGATGTAATCCATTATTGAGATAAACAAAAAGTCAAAAACGAAGATATTTGTCCAGGAAAAATAATCAGTAGAGTAAATATTGTAAAACTCAAGTTAAAAGAGTTATGTAAACATCTCCAATAAATGAAAACCTGTCAAAGGTCAGCAAAAATGTAGTAAGCCTCAATAAAATTGTTTTTCTTGTAATGTGTTACATTGTTACATTGTTTCAAAATGATGTTACAGTTTATGACATTGTAACAATCTCATTCAAATGAAAAGTGAAACTATAACATTGTAACAATTCAACATATCAGGTGATGCAATTTGCATATATTTGCATATAGTGAATACCATTCAAATTTTATTCTTGACAGATGGTTCAACATTTTGAGTAAATTGTCACATGAAATGATATTTATAAATATGAAAGCCAGGTTTTAAAAAGTTGCATCTTCTCATGTTAATTTCTCTTAAAAATCATGCAGCTATTATTTGTACTGAACAAACCTGATATGCTAATTGTTGTGTTTGCTGCAACCAACCCTTCAACCTTTCACAGTCATGATTTGGTACAGCCCTGTTGCTGTTGATACTGGGCCACTATATTTGAAAAATGGGGGTGGTAGGGTACAACTTTGTAATTTCTGTTTTTTATCACCCTTTTATAATTAAATAAACTCGTACCAGTTAATTGGAGCATGTGAGTGAAAGGTTGAAAGATAGAAATAATTTATGAATATCATCATTTTGAAAATTTAAAAATACTCTGTAACATACCACTATACATTGTGTCCACTTTTGTTCATATTATATTTTTCGTAAGATACAAATTGTTTATGACAAATACCTTGACAAGATGCTAATTTTACGAGTTTCTAAATAACAAGCCTCAATGTCTAACCTAAAAATTCTGTGATATTATAAAATAGTTGTTTGTTCACTGAATGTTCCTAAAAAGTGCATCTTGTCATACAGGGGTTGATGTCTTCAGGATATTTAACAGTGTTATCAAAATTTCACGAATTTATTCATCTCAAGAAGAGATAATAAAGAAGAGTGTGGACAATGAAATTACATCTGATTAACGTCATTTTGCTCCTACGACCTTTGACCCTGCAGCCATAGATGTGTTGTACAGAGCAATTACTTCTTCATCATCCCCCTGAAAATAATGAGTGACAAATTTAAATAATTACACCTTACATTCTTAATCGTGTGACCAATTAAGTGACATCACTGCAATAAGCAAACTTGAAATTCATACAGCAAGAAACAGAGAGAGAGCAATAGAGAGAGCACTTACTGCAAGAGTTCAATGGGCAATGGGAATATTATGGTGGAGTTCTTCTCAGCAGAGATTGCGTTCAGGGTTTGCAAATAACGCAATTGTAACGCAGATGGTGATTCGTTGATCACATCAGCAGCCTCCTTCAATGCACGTGATGCATTCTGTTCTCCTTCAGCCGCAATCACCTAGAATGAAATTGATTGGATGATTGTAGAGTTGCAAGCGAATTAAATATGGCTTTTGATGTTGTAAGCCAATCAAATATGGTGTTAGACATAATCATAAATTAAATGCAGAGACACTGCATTGCATAAGACCTACACAGGCCAGATTATGCCAATGAACAATTTCGATGGAAACTGTAGCTATACTTGGTAAAACAATAATGTTAGGGAAATCATTTTATCTTATGTTTTTGTCATTTTCGTTGTATGGAACTACAAAATTTCATAGAAATTCACTGAGATGTGTTTGAGATATGACTGGTTTTAATGTGGAAATGACACCTACGTGTCTCATGATTTGAATTAATGCAACTATTTACACCATGGCTTTGAAAGAGACAGATTCTGTACTAATTGCCACACTGCAAAATGTACAAACTAAACAATATTGCTTGCTGTCCTTTGCTAAACTTGAGAGTAATCACTCAAAGTCCTAAGAATAGATGAAAACCAGATAGACAGCTTCCTATGCCAGGATTTATGTTGCAAGAACTGAAAAATCCTGTGTATATTACAAACTTTTCAGCATTTGTATAACACCCCTTCTGCCATACAACCCCTTTTCGTCAATACTATATATATGTTTTCTGATATAACCAGACAGGCTTACCTTAACTCTGGCTTCTCTTGAAGCTTCAGCCTCAGCCGCCATGGCACGTTGCAACTGAACTGGCAGACGTACAGCCTTACTGTAAAGTTTAAACAGAAACAAAAAGACATGACTTTTCTCTTCATTTAACAGAGTAAGGAAACATTCCCTTCAACGAGTTTCCATCTTGCTAAACAACTTTGATCCCACATTTTGTATTTTCCAGTAAAAATGGCTGGGGATTTATGGATTATTCAAATCTGGGAATGGCTAGGGAAGCATAGAAACTTATATACATGAACTACTTTCAGTGATACATTTATACATATAACTCAAAGTTTTAATAGAATGTGTTTACATTTTGCTCCTGACTGATTATCTTTGATTGAAAGTAAAATTTTGTTTTCATTCAACTATTACTCGGAAACTGCTTTGCAATTCCAAACTTTGTTAATATCCTTGTTCAGTTTTCTCACACTGCCTGCTTACTTACTCTTTTGAAGAAAACAAGATTGAACCAGAGTCTAGCTGTGAGAAGGTTTACCGTTCTCTATTTGTGAACATTATCTGAAAACACACTGTCCAGTAAATGATTAATGTATTGGCTGACAGCAAATAAGAACTGCTTGTGACAATGAAATGTAACACGTGGTATTTATGAAGAGTAAAGGATTGGTGTATATCTCACTTATGACTTGTTATATTTGAATCAAAAGTAAAATAAATTATCACACCAGACAATATCTGTCTGATGACTAAATAATATCACTAGGTTTGTTTACCCATGTGGAATCTTTGGCAACGAGTTTTTTATTCAAATTTGAATTCTTTTACCATGATTTTATCCTTAGTCTTTGATTTATTTGTACTACCAAAACATAGTCTTTTAATGTACATGTATACATTATTGAAACTACACAGTTAATAAACCTTACAGTAAAATTTTACCAAACAATCTTGAACTATTATACTGTAAATACTTAAACATTATTTCTGCATTTTAAGATTATTCAAATAATAAAATGTAACAATACTATCTTGCTAATAACTTATTGCAAAAACACATAAGATAAATATCATAAAATAAAAGAGCTATCATGTAACTAGAACAAAATCATTGAAACCACAGTATCTATACATGAGGGTATGACAACAAGGCCCAAGAAAATGTTCTTTGATTACAAAATTATTTCACAAGGACATCAGAGTATTTTAATTGACTGTCAACGTTGGGTCAAAGGTGAACAATACTGCTAACTGCTGCATCATATGGTCTCCTGTCTTGATTAACTCAATTATATTGCTTGTTAGAAAGTGCATGGATAGGATTACCTACAGAAACAGTACTTTAATTGATACCTAAATCAAAGTCATATTACGTAAACAATTTTACTTTCATGAAGATTCACCCTCATAAATCTCCATACTTGCACTTTTTTCTGACTACTCAACTTACTAAAAAATGTAGATTATTTGAAAAAGAAAAGTTTCGAAGAGATAAGAAAGAAAGAGAATGAGTATTCACAAATACAGATGATAGAGAACTGTGAGATCCTGCCATGATGAGCCTGTAGGATTACTCACATTTCAACACGTTCCACAAGGATACCCCAAGGATCTGTCGCTTCATCAAGACCATGCTAGAATGTCAAGACGGTTGGCAAATTAGACATGATAAGGAATGGTTAGCTTTGTGATAATGTCGTGTTTACATTTTTTACTCACATTTCAACACGTTCAACAAGGATGCCCCATGGATCGGTGGCCTCATCCAAGATGCTCTAAATGAAAATGAAAATAACACAGGACAAAGCAATGTGATTGACTTTGTCTAACAATCAGATGTAAACATGGAAAGTAATCTAAATAGAAGACAATATCTGACAATCACGAACCATGCCACTAGTAGAAAAAGTAATTTTTTCTTGCAATCCAGAAAACAGGTGCAAAAAAAGGAAACTATCTGTGAGCTACAACAGAAACACTGACACTGGGTAATCAACTTCACAACACAACCTACAACAAATATAATTGTATTGTCTACAACATATTGACCGACCATTCATGGATTCTGCTTTGAGCGATACAGAATAATGCTAATATCCTGTTCCTATGACAACATCAATTCCACAAAACATTCACCACAAAAAATGTGTTTGTCATGCAGGATATGGTATAGTATTTTCATTTAAATGTCTCACAAATATTTCTCGGTGAGTAAATAAATGGCCCAATACAAGAGGGGCATATCTCCTATGCTTTACCACAGGGGATACGCTCTTCTTGCACTGGGCCATAATTTCTTTTCTATTTTCTGTTTGCACTGAAAATCACTGGCAGACTGCAAACCCAATCGTTTTCCAAAGTGCATTACAACAAACTAATAAACAGACAACTCAAAACCAAAAGTGACAATTTAACTGCCCATAAAGTTTGAATTTTGCTGCATATCATCCTATCAAACTGTCTGGACAAAAGTCAGCAAGATATAAACCGTGTTCATCGATAGGGTAGACAGTTTAAGTTGCTCTGGAAGGAATTCAAAACAACATCAACACCAACAAATGACCTCCAAAATGTCTTGAACATGAATAAAATTACAACCACGGAAACATTATAAAGCAGAGTGGCATCTAGAGACATTTGCTAGGTTTCAAAATGAATTCAATACAATCACTGCTTCCTTGATGCGACTCTCATCACATCTCAATCATTTTCATGCATTTGTCAATTTTAAGAATAATTCTTTTCACAAGCACAAAACACAAGTACTTTCCAAACTGGTACCAAAAAATGCTGCAATCATACCATCCATTGACAACACCGAAGCAGATGAAACAGCTACAGGCATGTCCTGATGTGACATCAGTCAGCATTTTGAAAATTTTTCAGGAGGTTGAGATATATTCAATTAATTGTGATACAAGTGAGTTCTCTAAGGTGTATGATGAAGTAATAAAATTGTCTTTCAATTGGACAAAAATAGCGCCAATGGCACTTGATCACAAATATCTCTGGGTACACCTGTACATGAAATACTGAATGGGTAGGTGCTGCGGGTTTGGAGTTTGTCAGTAAATGCACACAGAAAACAAAGTCCCAAAGTAGCGAATTCCAGCCATTTTCAAACCACACTGTTTGTCAGTGGGGTAAGCAATATTCGCAAAAATCACATTTCCAGGCTAATAGACTATGTTTTACGAAATCACACGTCCTTATTACAAAATAAAACGATCTTTGTCTTTAAATCAATGCGCCAGTAAACAGGTCCAGCAGCTAGTTATGTCATCAAGTCTGTAATGTTAAGGGTCATAACAAATGTGAGAAATCTAAAACATTAAATATGTTGTTTTTTATCAATTTTATAACCAAAAGCGCATGAAAATCTCTGATACTTTGAATCAGCCATCCTGCATATTTGTAACATTCATCAAAACCTCATTTCTGTTCCACAACTCATTAAATAGTCCACAATGCAGAATTGGTGTACATTCCAAAACTACATATATGAAAGACCCCTAAAATCAATTAGTTAAAGGGGGTTAGAAATTTCCCAAAACTATCTAACCGCTGCTCCGTTTGGCTCCATTTTTCAGAATCGGAAACTTGGAATTAGTCTGAATATCTCTACCAAATATCAATGCAGTCTGTTCAGCGGTTTTGACTTTTTGTCGTTTACGGAAAATGGACACTGTCCACCACCGGTTGAAGCTAACCCTATATCACAACTTCCAGATGTGATAATGACCTATGGTCATTATGTTAAAAAATACCGCCAATAGCGCTTGGACATAATGACCGCCTAGTATTATCGGCATTTATCAACAACCACACTCACTGTGAATTAGACAGACACGAAGTCAATGAGCAACATATAGCTGAAAGACTATTTTTCACATTGCGATTTTAAGCTCATTTTTATGAGAAAAGAGACATGTATATGTATATGGAGAAAAAGCAGAAGACATATTTGTAAATTGTTTGTTAAGTGACAATCATATATGCATCTCTTGAAATTTTGTGGTTATAAGGTATAACAGTAGTGTAAGAATAATGAGGTATGAATAAGTTAGTAAAGCTAAGTTGACAGTAATTAAGATTACAAAATTATACACTAAGCTGGGGAAATCTGATTGAAATAAATGTTGAAAAGTAGCAAAGTCATGGTCATCTTTTGTCTAATACCTTGTGTAAGTTCATGAACTTTACATAAATCGTGCTATAGATTTGTTGCTAATGGGCAATAACTGTGTTTCAGATCATTTGAGAGCAATCCATCCATGACAGGTTTAAATTATAATATACTTCTATTTAAAGGAGGGAAACTTCTCAAATAATTTTTTTCCCTGTAATTTGCTGTGAGAACACATGGACAGATGCTCAGGACTCTATGCTGGTGCTACCTTGATAACTAACCTACAACATGTAACGTCATGGTCTAACCTGTTCACCCCAATTTCCTGTAGACAGGTCCACACTCTCCATTGATAACAATGGGTTTGGGCCATACCATTGTAGTGAAAGACTGTAACATGTGAGGTTGTGGATACTTAATCTCTGGAATTTCAAAGTCTGTATATTGACTCAAGGATGTTTACTTAACAATTGCCTAGGGTCATCTCAAAAGTGAGAATCTAAACTATGAAATATGCTTTTTTTTAATGCTTTTGATGCCCAAAAGACCATAGAAATCTCTTATACTTTGAATCAGCCATCCTGCATATTTGTAACATTCATCAAAACCTCATTTCTGTTCAACAACTCATAAAACAGTCCACAATGCAGGATTGGTGTACATTCCAAAACTACATATATGAAAGACCCCTAAAATCAATTAGATAAAAAGGGGGGTTAGAAATTTCCCAAAACTATCTAACCGGCGCTCTGTTTGGCTCCATTTTTCGGAATTGGAACCTTGGAACCAGTCTATGTATCGGTATCAAATATCAACGCAGTCTGTTCAGCAGTTTTTGACTTTTTGTCGTTTACGGAAATGGAGACATCAAATACCAGTTGAAACCACCTCTATATCACAACTTCCAGTTGTGATAAAAATAGCAGTTTCAAATTCTGACATTCAAATGGACAAAACAAGCAATTTCAAATTATTCAATTGGACAAAACTAGCAATTTCAAATTCTGACATTCAATGGGACAAAACTAGCAATTTCCAATTTTGACATTCAATGGGACAAAAACTAACAACTTCAAATTCTGACATTCAATGGGACAAAACTAACAATTTCCAATTTGACATTCAATGGGACAAAACTAATTTCCATTCTGACATTCAATGGGACAAAACTAGCAATTTCCAATTTTGACATACAATGGGACAAAACTAACAATTTCCAATTCTGACATTCAATGGACAAAACTAGCAATTTCCAATTCTGACATTCAATGGGATAAAACTAACAATTTCCAATTTTGACATTCAATGGGACAAAACTAACAATTTCCAATTCTGACATTCAATGGGACAAAACTAGCAATTTCCAATTCTGACATTCAATGGGACAAAACTAACAATTTCCAATTCTGACATTGAATGGGACAAAACTAGCAATTTCCAATTTTGACATTCAATGGGACAAAACTAACAATTTCCAATTCTGACATTCAATGGGACAAAACTAACAATTTCCAATTCTGACATTCGATGGGACAAAACTAACAATTTCCAATTCTGACATTCAATTGGATAAAACTAACAATTTCCAATTCTGACATTCAATGGGACAAAAATAGCAATTTCCAATTCTGACATTCAATGGGATAGAACTAACAATTTCCATTCTGACGAAAACTAACAATTTCCAATTTTGACATTCAATGGGACAAAACTAACAATTTCCATTCTGACATTCAATGGGACAAAACTAGCAATTTCCAATTTGACATACAATGGGACAAAACTAACAATTTCCAATTCTGACATTCAATGGGACAAAACTAACAATTTCATATTCTGACATTCGATGGGACAAAACTAACAATTTCCAATTCTGACATTCAATTGGATAAAACTAACAATTTCCAATTCTGACATTCAATGGGACAAAAATAGCAATTTCCAATTCTGACATTCAATGGGACAAAACTAGCAATTTCAAATTCTGACATTCAATGGGACAAAACTAGCAATTTCCAATTTTGACATTCAATGGGACAAAACTAACAATTTCCAATTCTGACATTCATGGGTCAAAACTAACAATTTCCAATTCTGATATTCAATGGGACAAAACTAGCAATTTCCAATTCTGACATTCAATGGACAAAACTAGCAATTTCAAATTCTGACATTCAATGGGACAAAACTAACAATTTCAAATTCTGACATTCAATGGGACAAAACTAACAATTTCCAATTCTGACACTCGATGGGACAAAACTAACAAATTCCAATTCTGACATTCAATTCGATAAAACTAACAATTTCCAATTCTGACATTCAATGGGACAAAAATAGCAATTTCCAATTCTGACATTCAATGGGATAGAACTAACAATTTCCAATTCTGACGAAAACTAACAATTTCCAATTTTGACATTCAATGGATAAAACTTGCAATTTCCAATTCTGACATTCAATGGGGTAAAACTAGCAATTTCCAATTCTGACATTCAATGGGATAAAACTTACAATTTCCAATTCTGACATTCAATTGGATAAAAATAGCAATTTAAATGCTGGCTGATCATCCAATCAATGTTCATTCCATCAAAAATCTGTCATTTTAGAAGTTTAACACTCAGGTCATACTTCATATCTTACAGACTGCTCAACAAACTCTTAGAATTTTTTTCACACAAGGAACTTGTTTACTGGGTTTCTGCAATGTATGTGAATGTCTGTAAGACCAAAGACCACTAAACACAGAACAGAAAATCTGCCATTTCTTGCTTTAACTGATAGACATGTATGACGTGATATGGACATTTAGGATGAACAATGTACACTGTATGTACATAAGTAGTCAACTACACTGAAATAAATATATATTTTGAAAAACTCTTCAAGAATTTCATGTTGTGTAGCTGACTATGGTTACCATTTTGTCTCCAATAAAGGAACAACATCACAAGAAAACTACATCAATAAGAAAACTACTGTCTGTGTGCATCATTTCTGACAGAAAATGCAACAAAAAGACACTCCATGGGTTGGATGACATGATGTTGATATACAATTCATCGACAAACCTGCATTTGGTGGCTGATGTTCTCTCTATCAGCGGAGGATCTCAGCTAGGTTTTTGGTTCCCAGCACGTTTCTCAGAGTTGTCTGCGCCAAGAGACGAGTGGAGTGATTTGCATTCTCCACATTGGCAACTGAGATGGTGGCATTGTTGACACGGTAGTAGACAACAGCATCCACAGATACAGTAACACTGTCTTTGGTCAGAATCTGAAAGAAAACAATCCCCACACTTGTGATACTAAAGATCTCTTCTTACCATGGTGAAAGAAAAATATTTACGTACATTATAAGGCAGGGGTTAAGCACACTATTGGCAATATCCTAAATTATTCACAGTTGCTATACTTTTTTGCTGTATTTTTCAAGGTCAAAGCAATTGAATTAGTAGTTATGATTTCATGATAGTTTGTGCTATATTGTGTCAAATGAAAGCCACGGCGTGTCATTGTGTGTACCGTCTCGGTGACATTAATACTAATGACTAGGGTGTACAACCAATGGCTGGTCTAATCAGACAACAATTTTGGAAACGACACCATGTGTTTTTGCATCATTTTGATGATTTCCGTGAGTCCGTACTGAACATTGAATTACAACAGTCATATTTCATAAAATTTATGTAAAATGCACTTAGGTAACAGATGGATCTCAAACCTTTAAAATATTCATTAAGTCTACCACTTGTGGGGGCTCCTTTTGATCCTCACAGAGTTAATAAAGTTTTCATCCGCTTAGTTTGTGAAAATCGGGATTCTTATTTCCACATATAGAGATAACACAGGGGTGGCGGCCATTTCGAATTTTAAATATCAGTAAATATTGGATAATGTTTTTCACTAATGGCAAAATTTGCATTGTACTATCAATTTAAATGTTTTTGCTAAAGTATTGGCACATTAGTTAATGATTTGGTAACCCCTGAATTTTTATTATTGATTTTCAAAGAGAATTATTGAAAGTTTGCTTGTGGAAAAGTCTGTCTTTCTGAGGCATGAGGCAAAACTGAGTGGGAGTGCAGCCTAACAACGCCAGATTATTCTCATCCAAAGATTGGGCAAAGAATTCTGCAAGGTGGCATTTCTACTTGCCCACAATATAATATCCCTGCCCCAAAGCAATGGATTGTAAAAGAACTGATAAAAGACTAAGATGTAACTATACCTCCTGTGGTGGGACATCAAATGAGACAGTTCTCAAATCAACCTTGGTGTAACTGTCAGTGCAGGGCAACACAAAGAAGATACCAGAAAAATTGCAAAACGTAAAAATTGATAAGGCTTTTTTCTCTATAAATAAATTTTCCATGTCAGATAAGAAGTTATTCATTTTGAGATAAAACACAACCAGTGGGAACAAAAACCCATCCTGAACATGTATTCTGCAAACCCTGGAGAAAACTATTTTATCATCTCTTCTATGGTTCTCAGTGTGTCAAAAATAAATATCACATTCAAAGTCCTGTTTCCAATCATTAAATGTTTCATACTTTCATCTAAACATGCTTGCCTCTCAGCAAAATGTATGTTTCAGAACTAGCTTCTTTATCTGACACTGTTGTGTACAAAGAAACTACAGGGCGCCCTCACAGTCAATATGACACATTACTGGCAATCCTCCACTTCAAAAACCATGGGATTTTCTGAAAGAATCGTCCCTAGAGGGCGCACTCCAAACTCACTCACTGAAGCTTACTTGAACTAAAATTATTCTTTATGACGCAGTGTTAATTAATTTCAATTTATATGAGTGACTTCATATAACTAAGAAATGTTCACCTCTGGGTGCACACTTTAAGCAGGCACATGGTGGTTTAGGAGAGTTACTGTATTGCAGGGGCATGCTATATTTTTTGGCACACACTGTGTTTTTAGGGGCATTCTCTGTGTTTACAAATCATTTACTAGGCCATATAATCCATCACAGTTACTTACCAGGTCCCTTAGCACCACCCGGTAACAAACGACCAAGTCTGAAGATAACTGTACTCTTGCACAACCTGTAACATTTCATACAAATATCTTTGAAATAACATTTCCTTGCATAACACAATTATAAACTCTATTCCATATTTTCACAGAACAAATTAAGACAGAATAAAATATCAAATGAATTTAAAACTTTGACTGTTCTTCAAATACACTGTTGGATTGATATTAGTGTAGCCGTCTAGGTAGCATCTTATAAACACACCTAAACATGAACCATGGCCTAAGAATACAGTAATTGTAATTCTTAAATAAAAACTATTGTTTTCTGTAACAGATTATTAATTTAACAGTAAAATATGACACAATATTCCCCCCCCCTTAAAAAAATAACTGAGATATGTTTTGAAAGGAAACACCATATAGGACAGCATCAATGGATTGGTAAATATACCGGTATACTGTAGCTCTGTAGATCTAGAGGGGGTTATTTACTGTACTTTTTAGAGTATAACACTATGTTTGTTTACGTGCCAATCCTCTGCGCTTAGAGGATATTTGAAAATGCAATGTATACTTTGCACAAGCCTCTACCATACTTAAAGTCAAATATGCGAGGAAAAAATAGGAAAGTATTGTGAGTTGTTACAGTTGACAAAATTACTTTTGAAATAAAATGAAGTCAAACTTCTGGTGACCGTACCGCAAGGCTAGGGTCACAATGATGATTCTGTGATATTCTGTGGGCCCCATTACCTAATAGAACAGTCCTGTTATGACCTCTGACACAAGCCATTATTCTTCAATTGACATCCCTGATGTTGGTTTCATGCTGATAAAAGGCAATCTTGTTTGTTTGAAGCGATTATCTTTTCATGAATGTTGTACCACTGACAAATTTCATATTTCATTGCCTTGTTGTTAATATTGGAAAATAGATTTAATTGTGTTTATTATGAGCTGACAATGCATGCCAATTGACAGAAAATACTGTGCTGTTGACTGGCAGCATACATGATGTCCCTTACCAAAAGATAGCGCTATTTATAGTAGATATAGCGCTATTTTTGTAGGTTCTTAGGAGTTTTTGGTAGATCTCAAGAGGTGTTAAATAGGTGTCAGTTTACTTGTAGGTCTTCAGGAATAAGTCTTGTTATGCATCTACTTAGTACCTAATAACACCTATCTTACACCTACTTCTGTAGTAGATCAACTGTAGGTGACAAATAGATTTGTGTAGGTAAAGCACACCTACATAGACCTATCATGACCTATCATGCACCTAAAGGAAAATTGAGGCGCCCTCACAGGCGAACAAACGTAAAAGCCGTGGTTGAACTTTAAACCCTATTTGAATAAAGAATTCTGCCTACAGGGGTACACCCAATTGATCATTGCTTAGGGGATTTCCCGGCCTTTCTTATGATAAAAGTTTGTCGGCTGCAGGCTGGTGAATATTTATGTGACCTTTGCGCTTGTTTTGGTTCCGTATTGCACCGAGTTTTCGACCCAAATGTTAAAATTGGCCGATCTGAGCGATAGCATGGAGGTTGGACATCGCTTTGCTGACATTTTTTGTGGTAGCAGCAGTGAGTCATGTTATGGTTTTACCAAGTCCAGACATCGAGGATGACATATACTCTCAGTCTCTGGTTCGACTATGTGATCGCCATGAATCGACTGACAACAAAGTTGACGAAGACAGTGCAGCAATGATCAACCCGGAAATAACGCTAACATCGATTCAAGACCAACATCGTATGCTTCAACAACTTCAAGTTGCGGTAATTCTGACGACGATTCGGGTGAGTGGAGTCATGAATTTGAAACGAGAGATGGTTTGACGATAAGAACATTGATGTTTGGTCATGGCGGGAAGTTCGTAATCGGAGAATGACGGTACCTGTTTGATATTGAACTACATCCTTACCCGAAGCCATGGAGGTACAATGAGTTGGATGTGGGAATAGAACAATACGCGAACTAACTGAACAACATGGAGGCGAAGCGAAATGATTCTAAGTCAAAATGGCTGAGAACATCTTGAGAACCCGGAACATTTTTGATTGAACATTTTCAAGTTTGTTTCGGACTAGTAACACCAAGATGGGTGTGTGTTGATATGCATGTATGTTTTTCATATATTTTTATAGCTTGAATTTCTGGCCCACTTGATCCAGTGCCTGGAAAATCCAGTGCTTTGGAAAATTCGTTGATTTCGTGGACATGATCACCGGTATAATCTTAGAAAATTCTGAGCAATGTTTGTCTGTGGATCATTTAACCATGGTCAAGTTCAAGGGACGATATTATTCCACAGAAACAAGACAAGCATGTAAATTAACTGGAGTCTAAGCACAAGCACATAAAAAAAATAAATTTCTTGTAAAATTTTCGAACTAAAGATTGCTAAAATTCTCAATTCATAAATTGTAATGTTACTTGATCAAATGTGCATTTCCGTGCTTTTTAGAATGTAGTTACTGTGGTCACGTACATAGGTCTATCATAGGTCACTAATAGGTGCTACGTATACTATAGGTCTAGTTATTCTTAGTAGGTGTGTTGCAAATTTATGTAGGCATGTTAGTAGGTCTGTCGTAGGTCTGTACTAGGTAAGGTAGGTGTCTCAGTAGGTGACTAGTAGATTTATGTAGGTATCATGTAGGTTGAAATCCTTTTTTTCCAGGTGAGGCAAGTGCTAGGTGTGCAGTAGATTTTCATAGATATTTAAATGACTTAATAAATGCATCTCATAAATATTTCGCTGAAATTACTACTTATCGCCTATGATAGACCTACCTGTTAGCTTGTAGTTTTGTAATAGGTGTAGGTAGATTTCAAGTAGATATCCATTGTTTCAGTTGGAAATAAAGCTCTGTACACAAAACTTTCACCTCTTTGTCACCTATTTGTCACCTCTGTAAAATAGCGCTATCACCTACTGAAAATAGCGCTATGTTTTTGGTAAGGGGTGTGGGTTCATCAAATTGCCACTTCCCTTAATACAGATACGCAGGAAGAATGGTAGGCTTGCTTACCTTAATACAGATACACAGGGAGAATGGTAGGGTTGCTTACCTTAATACAGATACACAGGGAGAATGGTAGGGTTGCTTACCTTAATACAGATACACAGGGAGAATGGTAGGGTTGCTTACCTTAATACAGATACACAGGGAGAATGGTATGGTAATCAGGACAAAGAACCAGGATATTATCGTAAGTATCCATCCACAACAACCCAGTGAATAGTCAACAGTATCGTCCGCTGTAAGTGAAAAAACAAACAAACAGGGAAACACTGATGTTAATAATATCCATCTAGTCAAGAATGCAGGGCCAATATTCATCTAGACAAGAATGCACGGCAATTTTTCATCTAGTCAAGAATGCAGGGCCAATATTCATCTAGTCAAGAATGCAGGACCAATATTCATATACACAAGAATGCAGGGCCAATATTCATCTACCAGTAGACAAGAATGCAGGGGCCAATATTCATCTAGTCAAGAATGCAGAACCATATTTATATAGACAAGAATGCAGGGCCCATATTCATCTACCGGTAGACAAGAATGCAGGGCCAATATTCATCTAGTCAAGAATGCAGAACCAATATTCATATAGACAAGAATGCAGGGCCAATATTCATCTAGACAAGAATGCAGGACCATATTCATATAGACAAGAAGCAGGACCAATATTCATATAGACAAGAATGCAGGCCAATATTCATCTACCGGTAGACAAGAACGCAGGGCCAATATTCATCTAGTCAAGAATGCAGAACCACTATTCACATAGACAAGAATGCAGGGCCAATATTCATCTACCGGTAGACAAGAATGCACGGCCAATATTCATCTAGTCAAGAATGCAGAACCAATATTCATATAGACAAGAATGCAGGGCCAATATTCATCTAGACAAGAATGCAGGACCAATATTCATATAGACAAGAATGCAGGACCAATATTCATATAGACAGAATGCAGGGCCAATATTCATCTACCGGTAGACAAGAACGCAGGGCCAATATTCATCTAGTCAAGAATGCAGAACCAATATTCATATAGACAAGAATGCAGGGCCAATATTCATCTACCGGTAGACAAGAATGCAGGGCCAATATTCATCTAGTCAAGAATGCAGAACCAATATTCATATAGACAAGAATGCAGGGCCAATATTCTTCTAGACAAGAATGCAGGGCCAATTTTCTTCTAGTCAAGAATGCAGAGCCAATATTCAACAATGTTACAAATCTTCATAATCGTAGGGTGTTTGAACTTATTGACATGGTTATGGGGAGGGCACTAGAAGAAATCCCGAATGT
This sequence comes from Ptychodera flava, assembly GCF_041260155.1. Lineage (NCBI taxonomy): Eukaryota > Metazoa > Hemichordata > Enteropneusta > Ptychoderidae > Ptychodera > Ptychodera flava. Next base: position 2,752,903 of record NW_027248351.1, read on the forward strand.
ATTTAAATGGATGAAACGGAAATAACTGACAATAAGTGTCACTGAGTTCATTAATTATATGAGATGGAGACTGTAACAACACTGCAGTCAGACTTGAACTCATCTACACATGCACGCCACATCTACAAGGTCCAATCTCATTAACTGCAAACGATAAACTTGAGCTACAGTACAATGCCATGTATTCCCGCATTGGTTGATAACCTTACAATAGTTTGTGCATGTTATTTCACAGTCTTCTCACACACTGCACTCAATGCAATGTTAGCCCATCCATGCAATAAACCGGCACATGTGTGTGTGTACTATTTACAATTTCAAACCAACAGCTTTCTGAATTGGAGTTGAACAACAGCTTTCTGAATTCGGAGTTGAATAATTCCTAACTGACATTTCATCCATTTATTTTACTACACTGGATTTTGCTGTCACTCTTCAACTCATAAATCTCCAAACAATATAGATATATCAACTCCCTATATTAATTTTATTACTTCAACATTAAATATAAAAAAATTCAAAATTGATTTGAATTATTAATCATCACTTTCACTGTTCTTTACAGTGTCTGGTTGAACAGAACTTGCCAATCTGATCTGCAAACTAACATCAGAAATTAACTCTACAATTTAGGTTAATGAAATTCAGAATGGCCATCACAAAAAGTACAACTGTCAACATGCCACACTGACTTTGAAACATTTTAGCTCACTGAATTATTGAAAGCTGCAGAAAGAAAACTGCAATGTACACAATAAATCATACATGTAATGACACGACTACCACATCCCCTGGGGCATAATGACCTGATTATTGATAAACCAAATAGCCTAGTTTAATGCGGAATTACAGTCTACTAACATGTCACTGCACAGTCATGGAGACAGCTATCTCATTTCTGTTTCAAATAATGTGAAAATATGGAAGTTATGTAAAATGTACAGTACACACAGCCACAGGGAGAATTCCACTGTCTCTTGCTATTTGTCTTTGCCTGAAGGTACTTGTAAATAACATGAATATTATTATATTTCTTGCAACTCACAGCTCAATTCTTACATGTACAGTACATGTACAGTAGAATATTTCCACTGAATCACTCAGCCTTCATCAGCTTTTTTGTCATTGTAAAAAATTCTACAGTCAGCATTTCACTCTGACTTACAGGAATTACGCAGAAAGACTAGAATTCCAGAGCAAGGTAACAATATTTTAGTTGTATTGACATTATACGGTATTTATCTCACATAAAATGAAAAAAGACTTTCCCTACGCTTTGGCACTTACTTTATTCACAAATGACCAAAGTAAATTATGCACACCTGTTACTTTATCAGGTGTAGTTTTCCAATGAGTAACAACTTCACTGCATTAGACTGTTACACAGAAGAGCAGGGATGTTGCCGACTATGTGTGTATGACATGTGATATGTGAGCTGTTGAAAGATCAGCTGTACAGTCATGCAGTATTTAACACATGTACATGTATGTATTTCAAAGCAACAGCAATGAAATGACACTAGTTTTGCAAATTAGTGTTAGATTAGTCAGCAAAAATAAAGATTCCATTTTCCAAATACAATTTAACATCATTCATCACTACAATTTTTAATAATTTTACCAACATGTATCCAGCAATTAGCAAGATATTCTGACTGCATACTAACTATATCCGATGTGCTAACATCATTTTTGAAGAAATAGGTTTGATAGGATAAACTACAAAATTCCATTGATACAATCTGACACACAAACATAAACACACATCAAACTGACATGGCACATGGAAATATCACATTTATCAAATTACAAAAGCAACATCTCTGGAATTAATCAGAGATGTATCCTTGGACACTTCTACCCTGTTCAGATTGACCACTTTGCGTTGGTGTAGGGCCGGACCTGGGCCCAGGGCCGACGTAAAAAAACAATGTGGACATGCTGCGTCGGCCTTGGGCCGACACAGTTTGGTCCCGGTGAGAAGGGGGGTTCAGGGCCGACGCAGGGCCGACGCAAAATTTGGTCCGACGCAAATCGCCTGTGTGGACACGTTGCGTCGGCCCTGGTCCCAGTTGACCAGGCCTCCGCCATGGATCGAAGTTGAACTAGTCACCCTATTCGCACAAAACAAACGACGTTTGAAACTAAAGTTTACACCTCTCGAAAGTTTTCAATCCAGTCTTTACATTTTAATATCATCCCATGTACGCAGAATTTCCCACCAACCTTTGTTCCACAAACGAGACCATGTCATTCGATTCCACAGTGCACGTAAGAGAAGCATGTCAAAATGCCGCGCATTGGTTATTTCTCCACCGCGGTCTTATATATACCATATGCTCATCCAATAAATAGTGAAGATCTCTCCGATGATTAAAAGGGTGAGTGGTAGTCATATTTGCCCTTCTTGTACGTAAAAACGCAGGAAGAATCATGAACAGTAGAAACAGCCATTACTCAAATGCGCCATTTTGAACTTTGACAGGTCAGAGGTCACAAAGGAAGGTAAAGTTACGTCATCCCTAATTCTGGTACCGGTAAGTGCAGACGCGGACCAAATTTAATCCCAAAAAGACAATTATTTTGCGTCGGCCCAATTTCAGTTGGGTTGCCAATGTGAACTAAGTATTCCTCTATGGCAAATGAGTGACAGTATAAACAGAAGCATCATATATATGTGTATCTATGTGAATACCCCAGCTATGCTGTTGTGTATCAACGGTACTGGGGTTAAGGGCCATTGCTATAGAACCGTTGCCGAGCCACCCATTATGCAGGGATCAGGGTCGCTGATTTTGGTCGCATAATTATAAATATGAATAAATCAACTTGTTTTGCTTTACCACTGACTATCTGTGACTCTTTCTCTACTACTACTAGCTTCCTACACAATAAGAACATGTATTTTTAACCATTTTTGCCATCAGCAGTCTTCAGTTTCACTAATCTATTCATAGCTTTGAACACAATTACTTAATTAACCATTTGATCGATATGAAATGACGACAAGCAAATAGAATGAAGTATGTGATGATATTTGGAATGTGATTTCAACAGATCTCCAAATTATTCATATGCAGGTCTATTTATAGAACAGTCCATACATGGTTACAGAAGTCTGTTGACATATCAATGTAGCAGCTATCAATGATAATGGAGCACCTCTCTGACAGACTGGCACTGGTCACTTGGCCTAAATTCTCTGATATATCCAACAATTTCAGGCATAATATGTTCAACCAACAATCTGCCTGACCAGCAGTGTGCCAGGGTACATGAACAAGTATATTGCTGTAATTTACATTTTCATATCGATACTCTGCCTAGAGACTTGGAGCAAGTCTACTTTCAGGTTTCTTCAAGGAGATAAATATGCAAAGTCATGGTTGTTGCCAGGCAATAAGATACAGCCCCATAGACTGGCCCCCTGTGTGATAGAAGAAATCCACTGTACCAGTGCATACAAACACCATACTAGGCCCCCATTCAAGATGTTGTCAACACACGTCAAAGGTCTCTGGTCTTTCAATACCAAACTCTGCTTGAAGGTCACTCAGGATTTTTGAATGCATGAATGCAACTCAAAGAGTGCACCAATTCGATTCACAGCACACTGACCTCTAATTCACAATTTTGAGAGTAAGGATGAAGAAATAACTTCTCAATGTGACAATAACCATTCTACAATCTAGATATTTAATTAATTTAATTAATTCTCTGAGAAAAGCATTCAATATTCATTAGCTTCACTTCACTATCACCAGATTTCTTTGCAATTTAACCCTTTGACTTGCTATACTTTTTCATAGCAAAATTTCAGTAAAAATTTCAGCATTTTTTATGAATTTTTCTGTAATTCTTTTGATAATTTTGGACCAAATTGACGGCAATTTTCATGCGCTATAGTTTTTTAACCAAATTTTGGTAAAAATCTGAAAAAAATGTTTGGACCTAAAAAATGGTCTGCGTTATATTTTATAAAGGTGACAAAAATTGACTTTGGCAGTCAAAGGGTTAAATATGTTTCCTCAAGCATGCCATATGTCATCACTTGAATAAAGCCTACATGTATGTATGATCATGAAATACTAAAAGGGGCCTCCATGCACCATAAGGAGCAGCATCTGACTCCCATACAGTAAGTTTTTTTTCAAAATAGTTTCAAGTTTATTTTATGTTCACATGACTGTAACAATTGAGTAGTGCTGGACACAAATTTAAAATCTCATTGCAGTGTATCATTGGTCGGCATTTCTAAGGAATTGCGTCACAAACCAGAAAGAATGGGCAATAGGACTTCATTCCAGTTATATTTACATTTTTCAAACAATACTTGTCAAAAACAGCCACAAAAATACCTGGTAACTAATCTATGTACAAACATTGATATCTCCATTATGGACTCTTTGAATTTAGGAAGGGGTGTCATATTATGAAAACTACTGAAAATGTGAACTAATTTTGCTTTTAAATAAATTTATTGAAAAGTGATAATAGAAAGCAAACTGAAAACAAAGCAAATTTCAAATAAGTTGAAGAACTGGCGTTGTATCTGTTTGACTGGTTGTGATGAAGCACTGCCCTAAGGAAATTTGGCATCCATACTACTACATGGTACAGCCTTCTTGGTTTGATGAAGTATTGCCAGTCTTAGTAATAAATCAGTCAGGCTTTGACAGATTTGATGTTATATCTGTGAATTTATCAATATCAACATTGATCATTTTACAAAGGACAAAACGGATATGTACAGGCAATCTATAACACACTGCAGGCAGAGTGAAGCACTAATAAGATAGATATCTCCACTGTGGCACTTTGCACACAGGTTCTCTGGAGAAAAGTTTGTGACAGGACCACCCAAAGACCTCAAATGTTCAGTTTTGGAAAGAAAGCCACATCCTGACATGCTGACATACTGTCACTATATACGGTACCATACAAGGACATACAGATTTGTTGTATTGCACAATGATGTAAATTACTTAGTATCTGTTTTCTTAAAAATTCATTTTTGCTATTAACTACAGTTTAATTATATCAGTCACACAGTAATAACCTTGACCTAGTTAACTAAACACAATTTTTAATTTTCACTGACGTGAACTGGCCAACCATGAAAATAATGACCTTGACCTTATGACAGTGGCAGCTTTGACAGACTGATCTGACCTCCATACAAATTTGACAGATTGATCCTGGCTCCGTATACTGGCATGCAATCTGCACCCATGTATGACTTATGATAACAGTGTACAAATCAAGATGTTGAACTGAAGATCAACCCAAAAAGCTTTCTTGTCAGCGTTGACTTCTTCATATTGCAATTGCGGTTCGCAAATTCGCTACAGAGTCTACCTCCACCCTACATGTCATTGTACACACAGTATTGCTTGGCTAGCTGCTGTTACATCTATTGAATTGAAAACACTACTGATTCAAGTAGATACTCTTTAACTCAAACCCTATTACATCCAAACTTTGTACCGATCAACTTGTCAGCTCACTCAAGGACATATGCAGCAATTCTGAATTAGATTATATTAGTTCACAAATCTTATCTTTTATCACACTGGCATAACAAGATGTACCACACAACAAAGTCAAGTAAGAATAGGCAGGCTTAGCAGGAATTTACAATGCACTCACCCACTCACGACTGAGATACATAAAACCACACACACACATACTCATGCACACCCAAACTCATGCATGTACAGAACACATAGTGATTTCCCAAAGGGTACATACTGCCATGTGTTGTACATAATCTATCTGGTACACAGAGAATGACAGGGACATTGTCAATATATCATAAAATACACATTCTGACAGGATTGTAAATAGTCCATGTATCACAAATAGATTGAATTGAAAATATCAGTACACTATTACCACACTAAATGGACTGGTAATATTAGTGTTGAAATGACTTAATCAATAGAGTAAGATATACAATGCAAGATCCGAGGTACATAAATATTCCACATTGATTAAGGGTCATTAGCATAGAATTTAAATACCGAAACAATGCTCATTAATGTAATCTGCATATTTGAATATCATTATACCTCGCATCTTGCACTAATAGGAGTAAGACATCCGTAGACACTTAGCTCCCTTGATGGATTACATGACATCAACCACTGAAGTGTATGGGTTTAATCTGAACGTACAGTGTATGTACACATTTACAAAAACACATGAGCTTCTATGCCTAGAATTAGGATAAGTGCCAAATGTGCTCGTGTTATTGTAACGTATGTTATAGTTTGCCATTTTTCAGAAAGCAGCTGTCAACATATTTCATGTGTTGCATATCTGGTTGAAAGTACATGCTGTGCTGTCTTGTAACAGATTACACATTACCAGTACGGTTTTGAACGTAGCTGTTTATGCTGCCAATCTCATAACATATATCTCACTCCACCCCGGCCCCCAATGCTTTATAGACAACTCATATCTCGAATGTGTGAGTTTTCTATAACAGCCATATTTAAAGCCCAAATGCATTATTTCTGTCAATTACTGTGCTTGTATAATAATATTCCCCTTTTTAACAGTGTCAGCAAAAAGCAAATTATTGCATTTGTTATACATATACTAGTGGAGGGGTGGGGAGGGGAAAATTTATCTAGTTATTTTAAACCCTGTGTATTAGGCCTGCCAATGCAATGATACTGTTGACAAATGAATTCTAGTTTGAACTGGAAGTCATTTGTCAATAGTGACATTGCATTCTGAACACACATAAAGTGTTGCTAAGTGAACACTAACAATAATATCGCAATGCATGTGGGTATTAAATGTTGAGCTGTAGGGAGCTGACATGGGCAAACCAGGGTCGAACCAAGGGCCGGGAAAGGCAGGTCATTTGGGTTGCAGGTTAAGCAGACATCGGCATTTTGATATCATTTGTGGGTAGAGCAAATAATACTAACAACTTTATCAAAAGTTTACGTGAAAAGCGTTTTATATAAAGTACCTCTTGCCAAATTTATTTCTTGTACGTTAATTCCTCCCCCCAGCAGCAGCTTTATCCTGTGTTTGCTGAGTTTTGTAATTTTTGCCTTACCGCACTCCTTGAGTGTGTTGTTGAGCAATAAAGGAAAGTAAACATTCACAACAGACGCCAACAGTATTATTCACTCACCCTTGTGACGTATATGGCTTCTGACCAATCAAATACAGGGTAAGCGTCATCCTTGTTCGCTGCAGCAATATTTGAATTCCCGGAGGTGAGTGAGTAGTAAACTTTCCTCGTCTTCCTATAGACGGCGTAGTATTCAAGAGACATAATAAGAATGACTTCACACATCATGTAGTTATTTCATGTCTCGCTTTATTTCCGTGACAAATTTTCAGCCTCTTTAAATTCCCAGAGTTGACAAGAGTTGATGTCAGTTACATGTGTTCAATGTTACTCGTTCCATTACTTTATTCCGAGCTTTATTTTGTCTCCCATACAATATACGTGAACGTTTACAGATAATTTCTATGGGACTCAGACAATGACAGGCAGGTTTATGGATAAACTCAGATAAACTCACAGGCAAACATCTAGTTTTGCGGTAAGACAAAGGCAAGCCAAAGATTATACTTTGAACTCGTTGTCAACGTAATTGTGTCTTCTATCACAAGTTGCCTAGGAACTGAGTCGAATTCTATCGCAATAACCACGCAGATATTTATACGAGGTTATTTGAAGTAAAGAATCGTAAAGGAAAGTCTCTTTCCAACGACTTCGAGGTTGTATGAGATGAAGGAATAGTTGATTTATGGTGTGATCTTACCGAGGTCTGCCACGGCAAGGCTGATCAGCAGTGTTGTTGTAGGTGACAGTAGTTCTCGGTGTCTTCGGAACATTTCGATTACAAAGCTGTTACCAAGCATTGCTAGTATGGCTGAAAGAGATTAATAGAAATTGAAGGTAAAATAATTGACAGAAAGTCATATCGGTATTCTTCCTATTGTAGCGGATTAAGTTGAGCAATTCTACCCAGGACTCCTACAGTCTATGAAGGCAATGAGTTTATGAGGGCGATGATGATGACGATGATGATGAGGAGGAGGAGGAGGAGGAGGAGGAGTGGGAGAAGGAGGAGTATAGTGATGATAGTTTTAGTTGTGTTATTGGTGCTGATCATTAGTGATGTGCTGATGGTACTGATCATTAGCGATGTGCTGATGTACTGATCATTAGTGATGTGCTGATGGTGGCGGTGTTGATCTCGGTTTTATCATTAGTGCTACCGTTCACAAAAAGCTGGTTTCTGGCTTTCTTGTTCAATTCTCAAAACAGTGTCACGTGACATGACAAATGGCAAGCAGGTAAAGTACGTTATAATCCATTAACCAATTTGTATAAAAACAATATCTACCCTGCAATACAAACAGTATGATACCGATGAAGTTAATGCCACTGGAAATGGTTTTTAAAATGTAAACTTTGAGTTTATCAGTCACTTATTTACAAATTCTTTAAATCGTCGATATTGCGAATTCATTGCATAAATTTGCACATGACTGAAAACAGGAAACATTATTTAATTTATATTTGACAGGAATATAGAATTTGACATAATACAATTAGAGTTGATGTATGTACTATTTAATGGGATGACCAAGCTATGTGACGTCTAATATTAGATAGACGATTTGACCTTTGACCCATTGAGAGAATGTCGATCGTATTTAGCGAGCAGAGATATTAGATTTGGTGGAACAAAACTAATAGGCTTTGAGAAAGTAATCAATTTGAAAGACGCAATTCATCGTGAAGTAATTCAGCACTCATCTTCTGTATATTGTATCGGATGTGATGACTTGGTAGCGTTCCAATCACCCAGCTTTATCCGCTCTGAAAGGAACTCTATAGAATTGATAGTACGTCCTGACTTAACATACATGATTAATGTCACCAGGTATTAATTAATTTCGTAACTTGTAAGCCACTGAAATCGTTTAAATTTTGTAGGATATTATTTTTTCAGTTAAATCAATTGAACACGACTTGCAAGATAATTAATTCGGCACGTGGCAAAGCTTGTGCGAGTTTAGGATACGTGACCTTTTTTCAATCTGAGGAATACTGAACTCTATGTCAATTTGAGTACATGGGGCTTTGTATTTTCCTGGAAGATGTTTCCTATTATTAACATCTTTAAAAATTCATTTTAATGCACACCCATTATTTGACCCTGCAATTGCGTCAGTAACGGCAAAATCGCACATGTAAAGGGTGCGACCCTCAGACCCAACATTTCAAGAAGGGTTTTATCTTTTTGATTGACACTATTCTCAGTTTTTCAAGGAGTACATTCGAAGATAGGTGGAAACGCAGGACCGACCCTTCACGTATACACTTCAGTATATGCTTACAAAGTTTAACCCTTCGAGCGCCAAGGTCAATTTTTGTCCCCTTTATAAATATACCCAAGTCAGTTTTTTTCAGATTGTTGCCTAAATTTTGATAAAAACTGTAGCCAAAAGTCAGTTAAAAGTCAACATTACCGGTTGTGATGAAAGAATGCTTTCAAATTATCAACACAACGATGTTGTTATAATAATGCTTCATTAGTTTCTACATTTTTAATGCATTTCTAACATTGTTGCTTTTTCTGTAGAATACATTTTCTTGTCAGACTAAATTACTAGTGTAAACATGCCAACCTGGCCTGTATACTGTACATGTGTAAACGTTCATTATTATTGTTGACAGCAATTTTAGTCCGGACTAGAATCCATCTCCAGCAACATCATTTGCATCGATCATGTATACAAAGAGTTGTGTTTGCAAGTTTTATACTGTGTATTTGAACATACTTTAGGAAGAAAAAATTTCCTTGGAAGAAACCCCAATCAAGTATCATTAAAAGATACAGCTACTGTAATTTGATGGACTTATATGAGAACCAATTCATGGTTCTGTATGTCTCCTTTCTTAGTTCGTTCACCTTAATTCGCTCTTATTGAATGTTCAAAGATATCAGCGACTTTATCCTTTTCTATCTCATCGATCATTAGCGACCAGAAATCCAACACAAGGAGGTTTTACTGTGTCGTGTGGATCTCTTCTTTGTAATCATCAGTACTGATTGAATTCAATGACATTCTCAACGCTATAATGAGTCATCTGCCATAATTTCATATCATTCACAATGCATAGCCGTCTTAACCATGTTTTTCAATTCACTGTGTAATAACGAAGTGGCTCCATTCTCACGGTCTATTATTACTATTTTCAGAATGTTGAACTCAGTGTCAAGGGATTTTGAATGAGTGAACAAGACAAGTATACAAATGTATGAATTGTGACAATTTCATAGGTTAATCGATCATTATCATAGCCCTGTCTCTGCAAATTATTGTGTGACTTTGCGTTAACGTATGTGTATGACAACCACAAATAAGGGAATATTTCCACTCGGCTCTACGTCAATGCAACGCTTAGCCTGGCAATGATTTCGTTATCATAACACATGACTGCCGTCGCACATCACGATAAAATCCCACTTTTCAGCGTGTGTTGATTAAAAGCATTAAAATCTTACAAACATTACGAGCGACGTATCGCAAAACGCGTTGAACACCTGCGTCCAAATGTAAGTACAAATGATAGCGGAATGGCTCTGAAAAATACATCCTTTCAACGCATGAGTATGACTAAAGTAAGCTTTCCTGTCCGATTTCACAGTTGCCACGAATTTATCAAAATATCTGATGCATAGAACAGAAAGAACAGAACAGAAAGCAAGTTATTTGAAACCATTGAAATAGTCTGTATTCGAATAACTACTGCGAAATGGCATTTCAATTAAAATACATGTACAAAAGTACAGGATATATTTTGCCACCCGAGAAAACAATTTCTGGTTTTTATCATTTTGAAAACTATCCAACGGACATCCTGAAAAGTTTAATAATTGCACGCCGTTGGGTGATATAACAAAAAAAACAGGATTGGAGATCAGATCAAAAACTCTCTCTCTCTCTCTCTCTCTCTCTCTCCTCTCTCTCTCTCTCTCTCTCTCTGACATTTATCAAGGCAGCTCCGACCATTTTTCGATGATAAGACCAGTGAAAGCATTTGCGAAAGAACCATACTTCTGAGAACATAAAGTAACTTACCCGCTACGAGAAGATATGTACCCATGGCAACATTGCTTGCATCCGAAAATTTAGAGTGTTTCTCAGCCATCGACTCCTTCAGGTCAAGACTCATCTTTTCAATTTATTTCTTCTCGACCGTTATCAAATACGACGCGATGGTAAATGTTGTCTGTTCCCAGCACTGAGTCAATATCAATGACAGTGTTCTAAAGTGATGTAATCAGCTACCGCTGAAGATTAGTCAAACTGAACCATCATGCAGTTCAGCACAAGTTAACATGAACTGACGTCATTTAATGAAATAAAGGGTCAAAGGTCAAATTGACGACTCCCATTTCTTATTGCCTATTAACATCTGCCACCTGCCTGCCTTGCAATTTGTTTCTTCGTATTACATTTTCTTTCTGTACAACCGAATTTCTTATTATTTTCTAAATTTACAGTCCATTTTATATTTTGTCAATCAACATAAGTTTCTACTGTGTACGACTTTTGCAGCATCTCACGTTGCGATACAGTGTAGTTGTATTTTAAACACATCAAGTCACACACACACGGAAACACATGTGAATGTACAAACATATATGCAAATATACGAGTATGTGTATAAATGAACGCATTATTTATTTATTTATTTATTTATTTATTTATTTATTTATTTATTTATTTATTTATTTGTTTATTTATTGTTTATTTATTTATTTATTTTTATTTATTCAGGATAGTTAAGTTTCAAAAATAATTCCTCTAGTGGTATCTTATATGAATTGTATCACACTATCTATTGCTGTTACACACTATATTCCGTTGAATCTGAAGAACAACCAACTCATTTCATATGCTGTAAGAAAGCGAATCAAAGACTTCAAGAGGACGGCCTTGAGTTCGTGTTTCCAGTTTTAGCAATTCTAAATGCACGAGTCATACGGGCATAAGTTGAATGGTTTTGATTTTATGAGGCCATAGTTATCAAAGCTATAACATCATGAAAAAGATAGAGTGTATTGAGGCAATGAAAGTGTTCACACGGTGTGAAGTATTGTAAACGAGGCAGATGCAATATTGCCTCAATTTGCACAGAAATTGGTGTGCACAAAAAAGATGTTTGATCTCAGAAAAACACCAAAATGGTATCAAATCACGCGTTTATTTTCAAGAACGGCTATTTCCTCAATGGCAATCAAGAGCATGTTATCGACCCGTATTTTTACATGGCATTGATAAACTAATGTTAAAACAGACGCACAGACACACATACATGTACATGTAAATACATATAAACGCATACATACACGCTTGCCATCGTACACCCATATACCATATACATTACCAAACAACTTGAAAGTTCATGGATCTAAAGAACTGAAACAAATCACCCTAAAGGATTCAACGATTATGCACCAACAATAGCTAATATGGTACAAATCTTCACACTGACCGCGTTTTATCTTTATTTGTTTTCGTCCACATTTTCTTGTCTATTTTGTCAAATTGTAGTCATTGTCATTATCACAAGTCAAGTCTATCGTGCTGCAGTGCAGTCACATAGGCTTCATAAAGGTAGGCTATTTGTTATATATATATATATATATATATATATATATATATATATATAGATATATAGATATATAGATATACATACATACAATCTGATGACTTATAGAACTGGGTTGTTCAAAGTCCATTTTGCTTCGAATCCCGAGTAGCAATAAAATAGCGACGTTTCGGTGCGACTAGCGGATCAAGTTATACAACAACACAAATACAAACGAAACTGGAGTTACCACTGAATGGAAAAAATACTCGTGCACATTGGTACACAAAGGGCGAGAACATTACAACAGAGGGGTGAGAATGACATACGGAGGGCAGAAAGTTGCTTAATGTGATATATATATATATATATATATATATATATATATATATATATATATATATATATATATATATATATATATATATGCATATGTGAGTTAAGATATATATGTATTTGCGTGGTCTTGTATGAATATCTATCTTTCTGTTTTGTTAGGTAGATATATATGTAAAATATACCTGTGACTTGCAATTCGATTCCCTTTCAACACCAGAAAATCCAGATATCCAAACCATTGTTTCCCGATGACTAAGTCACTGAATGTTCCGAGTGGATCATTAATCTAAGTTACCGAGTGGTGGCGTCCTCATATCTGCCAAAGTCGGATACACGGAAGTCAATTTATTGAGTAGGCATTGTGATATCTGTGCACAACACCATCTCTGATGTATTTTATGTCAACCAAGATGGTGTGACTGCTTACAGCTCTATAAACCAAGCTGATAGAGATGTAATTATATTCAACAAGAGACCGAAAACGTTGTTCAAAATTTATGGCAAGCAGGTATGAGGTGAAACTTGTGGTTGGCTAAAAGTCTTTGCTCGACTTTTTGCTCCAAGTAATTGGTTAGGTTTACGGAAAATGGAAAACAACTAGGAAAAATTAGTCAACACCTTACACAATCTGTCCACATGTACTACCCAAATAATTGTGAATGGGTTCATTTTTAATGAGTACTTCAACGCCGCTCAAAACTAAGAATGCGTTACAAAAGATATCATTGAAACACATGTTGGTCAGTCCCAAACTGCTTAATCTAAATGTGGAAAATTGCTGTTTCATTGAGTTTACATGAAGTGTTCACTTTTTGCACTATTTGGCGAATTATTGCTGCCCCTCAGTAATTTCTATTTTATATGTAGGTATCCCATGAAATGCAGCGTAATATTACAGTATACTGTTGTCGAGAACGTAAGAGTATGGAAAGTTAGATGATATATTGGGACACGATGTTACTTTATTAATGGGTACTTGAAATGATAATGCGGCACTGATTTATGTATTGCCTCACGCTTGAAATGTTTGTACTATTTAAAGTTGGACGAAATATTATCAGATAAAGTTGGGACTTTAAAATTTCAATGCAACGATATTTGATGAAAAATGCAAAACGTTTAACACGTTTATGAGAATGTGAGAATTACATGATACCAGAATAATCTAGAATGCATTAAAATGTGACAGCTGTTATGCGTTGTATTTACTATGAATATAGGGTCGTATTAACTGATCATGACTAGATAGGGTCACATGATCAGTGCTTCATTGTTGAAGGAAACATTCCGTTGTAAGGATACCGTACGGAGGTTGGCATTGCGGTTGGCCTTTAAAGGAAATAGGTGAGAACAAATGCCTTTGATGAACTTTAAGCAAATTTGGGAAGAAATAGTTGCTATACTGAAAACAGATCGAACTAAACTGACTCTTCTGGTTGACTAGATCTCAGTCTTTGCAACATCACATTTATAAGCAAAGCGATATATTATTGGAGGATATTTGCATGGCAATATTGAAATTCACTATAGAACATTATTCCTGAAAACCCCCAAAACCAAGAGAATCACCATAACAATGAAGCGACAAAGTATTTCGTAAATTATATTCAATGTTATCTCATTTATGTTATTACATTTCAAGGATAACGACAATATTAAACATAACAATCTGCGTGATCCTTGTACATCTGAAGAACGCAAAAACTTAACTATTATTGAACATGGCCCATTTCATAACCCTTTGGAAACTGTAATACTTCCCTGAACTTTTTGGACATCAGTTTTCTGAATTTTAATGGTCTTTAAGGGTGATACTTGGATAATTTTGGAAAAAATGACACAACGTTTAATTGGCGACAGTTTTAGGCGAAAATCGTAGGGAAAATCTGAAAAAAAATTTATCTTAAACTTGCAAAAATGTGTTCATCATATTTTACAAAGGTGACAAAATTGACTTCGACACTCAAAGGGTTAAATTTATTGTTGTGTTCCAAGGGCGTGCTACAAGGGCGACAGCATAAATACTGGCTCAGATAAATGATGAACAAAATGCATTGGAAAAGTAACATACTCATTTGCACCCAATGATTAAGAAAATCCGAATTTCTTAAACAGTAATATTTGCGCTCTTATTAAAACAGGACTGACATTAACACGACTGGAACTAATTCGGGAAAATTGAATGGTGAATAAATGTCTGTTTCATATAAAAAATGTAAGCTTATCTGCATTTCTTTTTTAGTTTCACACTTTTTTATGAGTAATGAGTAATTGTATTATTGCAACATTCAGCTATATGGCATCTAACATTTTGAGAAATTTGAAAAATATAAATATTCAATTATCCAAATTAGTTCCGATCGTGTTCATTCAAAAATACTTTCGACACATGATTCTACATTCTCCGTAGTTATTGCGAATACAGTAAAATACAAACTGAAATCCATACTAAACATTCATTCATTTATTTTCGACAGAAATGTACGTCTTGGAAGAGTTCAACGCTTACCATTGGTTTTCACATTGGTATCTCTCTTCGTATTGTTCGTATTTCTCCTTGATAGAGCAAAGTATTTGAGAACAATCGATGGATCTAGATCAGACGAACAACTGAGCGATCACATGTCAACATCCGGGACACTAACCTTCCAGGAAGTTCTACATCGATGTTGGCGCCAACAGAGGTGATACTATTCGCGGGTTTTACGCCAAAGCTGTCGTTAACGACACAAATAACAAGAATGTAAGACTACCGTACGATTATAATCCAAACGACTGGAAAGTTGTTGCTTTTGAGGCAGATCCAATACAAACTGAAACACTGAAGAAACTGCAGAGTCAGTTGAACTTTGAACTTCATGCAGAAACAGCAGTTTGGGTAAACGACGGAGGGATTACCCTTTATCCCGACAGACATTCTAAAACAGGATTTGTCGGGTCTTCAATCTCGCAAGTAAAAAGTGGTGTTAGAAGTGATAAACCGATACGCGTGGCCAGTATCAACTTCAGTCGATGGCTACAAAAACACGTCATTGACAGTGATTTTGTCGTTCTGAAGATGAAATAGAAGGTGCAGAAGTCGAAGTGTTGAATAAACTATTGCATGATGGCACATTCTGTTGATCGATCAGCTGTTTGTGTTCTATCATGCCAAGTTAGCTTTCCACGGTGAGAATGAACTTGCAAACAGACTTCCAGAAAGGTCTGGGAAGTTTGTTACTTATTCCTTATTCCTTATTCCTTATTCAAATGTGAAGTTTGTTACTTATTCCTTATTCCTTATTCCTTATTCAAATGTGAAGTTTGTTACTTATTCCTTTTTCCTTATTCCTTATTCGAACGTGAAGTTTGTTACTTATTCCTTTTTCCTTTTTCCTTATTCGAAGTTTTTCCTTATTCCTTATTCGAAGTCTGTTACTTATTCCTTTTTCCTTTTTCCTTATTCGAAGTTTTTCCTTTTTCCTTATTCGAAGTTTTTCCTTTTTCCTTTTTCGAAGTCTGTTACTTATTCCTTTTTCCTTATTCGAAGTTTTTCCTTTTTCCTTATTCGAAGTTTTTCCTTATTCCTTATTCGAAGTCTGTTACTTATTCCTTTTTCCTTTTTCCTTATTCCAAGTTTTTCCTTTTTCCTTATTCGAAGTTTTTCCTTTTTCCTTATTCGAAGTCTGTTACTTATTCCTTTTTCCTTTTTCCTTATTCGTTACTTATTACTTTTTCCTTATTCCTTATTCGAACGTGAAGTTTGTTACTTATTCCTTTTTCCTTTTTCCTTATTCGAAGTTTTTCCTTTTTCCTTATTCGTATTTTTTACTTTTTCCTTATCCTTTTTCGAAGTTTGCATTTGAAAGTTATTTACGATCACGGCAACTACCACAGTTACCTTACCGGGCCATATTTGAAATACGAGGGCAGTGCACAACCCCCTAAACTAAGCGTAGGGCATCGGCAAAATCTTTGTTGCAGCGTGAATGTACAAAAGCGAATCGAAAGCAAAGACATTAAAAACTAATGAATATTACACAAGTGAAGTCGAATTCTAGCTTTTTTCAGGTTGAGATCATTGGTATTTGTAAGAAAGTTACGATCGCGGCGACTATATAAGCTGTAGCCTTGTGTCACCCACGGGCGCCATCTTTGAAATTAGGTGGCTATAAAACAGACAGCAAAGGGCAAATTCTATGCCGTACTATGATCACGAAACATAATATTTGAGATCAAAATGTCAAAAACTAATGCTTACAACATCTTTACAACTCAACACGCTTGCTCAATTTGTTGTAGTAAATTACGTTTTTGAACAATTTACGATTACGGCAACCGGCTATGTGCTTGCATTGATCATGCACACCGCACTGTAAGTTACATAGCGAACTACCCGCTGCCCCGTTCACTCAATCCGACTTAGACCTTTATATAAACTGAATGCTATTATGATTTTAGAAAAAACCGAGCTATACTTATAAGGATGGTTCTGTGAATCGTGTGAGTATGGTGTTATCAATTTTAAAGCATTACAGTAAGGTCTACAAATAAATGTTTCCATCTCGCTGACCACGGGTACGTGTGGCCGTGTTCAACGGGAGAGGTGACACGATGTACCGGTTAGCCAGCCAGCTTCCCGTATGCTGACAAATTTTCCGTTGTCGGCCAATAATTTTAAAACTTGCATTAGTATGATTTTTATGGTCTGTTATGCGAGAGTACATATTTCTAATGCCAAAAAATGATAAAAAGTATATTTCCAATAATATATTTACGGAGCTTTGCCCTGTCTCAAAGTTTGATGAGCCTCGTGCATTGTCTATGGGCTCAAAAGCAGCCATACGGGAGGTTTGATTGTTGGTTTGTATTTCGTTCCTTCAATTATGTTACCACACCGTAACACATTTTCCTTATTCGAAGTTTGTTACTTATTCCTTTTCCTTATTCCTTATTCGAACGTGAAGTTTGTTACGTATTCCTTTTTACTTATTCCTTATTCAAAATGTGAAGTTTTTTAGTTATTCCTTATTACTTATTCCTTATTCAAAGCTATCGATATCTGAAGTGTTTTACTTATTCCTTATTCGAAATCTGAAGTGTTTGACTTATTCCTTATTCACAGCCCGACCTTTTTGACTTATTTCTTATTCGAAATCTGAACTTTTTTACTTATTCCCTATTCGAAATCTGAAGTGTGTGACTTATTCCTTATTCCTTTTTCCTTATTCGAAGTTTTTCCTTATTCCTTATTCGAAGTCTGTTACTTATTCCTTTTTCCTTATTCTTTTTCGAAATCTGAAGTTTGTTACTTATTCCTTTTTCCTTATTCCTTATTCGAAATCTGAAGTTTTTTACTTATTCCCTATTTGAAATCAGAAGTTTGTGACTTATTCCTTATTCCTTTTTCCTTATTCGAAGTTTTTCCTTATTCCTTATTCGAAGTCTGTTACTTATTCCTTTTTCCTTATTCCTTTTTCGAAATCTGAAGTTTGTTACTTATTCCTTTTTCCTTATTCCTTATTCGAAATCTGAGGTTTTTTACTTATTCCCTATTCGAAATCTGAAGTGTGTGACTTATTCCCTATTACTATTTGAAGTTTGTTACTCATTCCCTTTTCCTTTTCCCTTATTCGAAGTTTTTCCTTATTCCTTATTCGAAGTTCTGTTACTTATTCCTTTGTCCTTATTCTAACGTTTTCCTTATTCCTTCTTCGAACGCGCAGTTTGTTACTTATTACTTATTACTTATTCCTTATTGAAAGCTTTCTTATTACTTATTCCTAAATAATAATAATAAAAAAATAATAATAATAATAATAAAATACATTTGTAATGCGCCTAATTAATCTCTGAACAGAGCTCTTGGCGCAAAGCTATCGAACTTATTCCTTATTCGAAATCTGAAGTGTGTGACTTATTCCTTATTCAAAATCTGAAGTGTGTGACTTATTCCTTACTCGAAATCTGAAGTTTTTCACTTATTCAAAATCTGAAGATTGTGACGTTCGCGAAGTGCATGCAAGCAGGTAGGTATTCGGTCGACCATCTGTGCCAAAAGTGTTGATGTATAAATTTTGCGAGATATCTGGCGCGTTTTTCTATTTTTGTCCGGTACCGATCACAATCGTAGGTGCTGTCGTTTCATCCATGTCGATCAGTTCATAAGTATTGAAAACCGCTTGTGACTTTGCCGCTCTCTGTGATATCACGTTAAAAATGCCCATACCATAGAATCAGTCGCCGACAGTTCAAAGTAGCGGCATCGGTTTCAATGCACACGCCGTTGTGGACCTTCGCTCATCATCGCCAGAACGCATGCAAGCGCATGCGCATATGAGTCGCACTGGGTGGTCATTCAGCCAAGTTAATAACGAAGCTTAACTTATAAGTTCATCTAGGCTGAAGCGAGTGCAGCCTAAAACTTTCTCCAAAATCTATCCGTCAAACCATGTAGTTCCTTTGGGAGTAAAATTCCTTTCGACGCCATTATTGTTCATGTATTCTGTTTCTTCTTGTGTTTTTAGAAGTTTATTGATTTCTTCAGAAGCGGAGAGATATGTTGACGCGTTATCCGATATTACTTTGTACATGAAAAAATCATAACGAAATGCCCGCACAGCAGCCATATTTGATCGTGTCACAAAACAAATTAACGTGCATATGTTTGACATTGGTCAACGTCCTTGTACCAAGTTTGAATAAAATCGGTTGAGATATGCCTGAGTAATGGCTCTGTACATGAAAAATTGAAACAAAATGGCCGTACGGCAGCCATATTGGATCGTATCACATAACAAATTGACGTGCATATCTATGTCTTTGGTCAATGTCCTTGTATCAACTTTTAATAAAATCGGTTAAAACATGCCTGAGTAATGGCTCTGTACATGAAAAAATCGTAATAAAATGGCCGCACGGCAGCCATATTGGATTGTATCACCAAACAAATCGAGGTGCATCTGTATGACATATGAAGTAATCCTTGTACAAAGTTTGAATGAAATCGCTTTTGACATCTCTTAGATATCAAAAGTTGATGTCTTTAGTGATGTACTGTAAATTTTTTATTGACTGTGTTGTAAACTCATTTTATTTGACCATTTTGGGTAACAATTTGAGTATTAATAAACCATAATAATAATAATAATAAATATCTGCGTGAAGGGACAGACAGATGGACGGACGCACGCACGCATTGACAGACGGACGGACGAACACACGCACGCACGGTGTCCGTTGGGACTAATAACTAACATACTTCACATTTTGAATAAGGAATAAGGAAAAAGGAATAAGTAACAAACTTCACGTTCGAATAAGGAATAAGGAAAAAGGAATAAGTAACGAATAAGGAATAAGGAACAAAATTCACGTTCGAATAAGGAATAAGGAAAAAGGAATAAGTAACAAACTTCGAATAAGGAATAAGGAAAAAGGAATAAGTAACGAATAAGGAATAAGGAAAAAGGAATAAGTAACGAATAAGGAATAAGGAAAAAGGAATAAGTAACGAATAAGGAATAAGGAAAAAGGAATAAGTAACAGACTAAGAAATAAGGAAAAAGGAATAAGTAACAAATAAGGAATAAGGAAAAAGGAATAAGTAATGAATAAGGAATAAGGAAAAAGGAATAAGGAACAAACTTCACGTTCGAATAAGGAATAAGGAAAAAGGAATAAGTAACAGACTTGAATGAAATCGCTTTTGACATCTCTCAGATATCTGCGTGAACGGACAGACAGACGGATGGACGCACGCATTGACAGACGGACGGACACACGCACGCACGCACGGTGTCCGTTGGGACTAATAACTAACATACTTCACATTTTGAATAAGGAATAAGGAAAAAGGAATAAGTAACAAACTTCACGTTCGAATAAGGAATAAGGAAAAAGGAATAAGTAACAAATAAGGAATAAGGAAAAAGGAATAAGTAACGAATAAGGAAAAAGGAATAAGGAACAAACTTCACGTTCGAATAAGGAATAAGGAAAAAGGAATAAGGAACAAACTTCACGTTCGAATAAGGAATAAGGAAAAAGGAATAAGTAACAAACTTCACGTTCGAATAAGGAATAAGGAAAAAGGAATAAGGAACAAACTTCACGTTCGAATAAGGAATAAGGAAAAAGGAATAAGTAACAAACTTCACGGGACCCCTTCCAGAGATGGTATTCGATAGATCAGTGCAACCAGATTGCTTTGTTCAAATTCTTTACAGTGCTGAAACTTTCGAAAAAGTAGTTGTGAAAGAAAATGTTATGTCCAATAGTCTACTTGAAGGACCTGATGATGAACCTGTACAGATCTTGGTTGTATCAGCAGTGAATGTTTCTAAATAGTGACTGGTATTTACTGACTTGCAGCTATGTAACAGAATATAAAAAGGTGTATAATGTTTGATTCGCTCCTAATTTAAAAGCATATAAACTAGATACCATGGGAGCCATATTTACGGATTAATTATAATGCTTATTAGTGTTAATACTATGACTGTTTTGATATGGTGCAAACACTGACTTTTTGGATTTGCATTTTCATGCTGAAAATCACACACAGTATATGCATTACTAATTCAAGCTTTTCGCTGTAGTTTATGAGTTCGATAGGGCCCGTTCGTCTTACCATAATAAATGTCTACTGTGCTTAAAATTTAAATGTTAAATAAAGTATGAGGAATAAATTAGAGAAGATGGATTGCATGTACACACATAAACGCCAAAGTTTAGCATGTAAAACTTAGATTACTACAAGTCAACCGTCCGCATGGTGAAATGAACAAGAAATAAGCTGAACTCATGTTGATTGCTCTCCACGATAATTTTTAATGGCTACTTGTATTTCGATAATCGAATTTTTAATGTCGGCTCATTTTCGAGTGTTGATTCAAACATGAGTGACGATTGTTGCAAAGACGGAATACCGTAAAACGTTCTTGCCACTCAGTGCTTGTAAACTAGCTGTATATGGTTATTGTTCGAATGAAAACAAATTATGTAAAAGTTCCGTGTTAGTTTTCTGTTTAAACTACAGTTCCTTTGTTAATCTAACTCGTACAGCAGTATTTGTCATATTTTGCCTGTGTTATTATCGCATTATGAGAAGCATCCGATGAAAGGTTCGCAAACAAAAACTAGGGGATAAAAAACCGGATTTATTTCAAATTGAAACTGATTGTCTGAGTATATGTATGTATGTATGTATGTATGTATGTATGTATGTATGTATGTATGTATGTATGTATGTATGTATGTATGTATGTATGTATGTATGTATGTATGTATGTATGTATGTATGTATGTATGTGTATGTATGTATGTATGTATGTATGTATGTATGTATGTATGTATGTATGTATGTATGTATGTATGTATGGATGGATGGATGGATGGATGGATGGATGGATGGATAAATGCATGCATGCATACATGCATCCATCCATCTAAATGCATGCATGCATGTAGAATAACCATGATGTATATATGTATGTACAGATTGACGGACGGATGGACGGACGGACGGATGTATCTACATCTATGCACAGTCCCTCCACAAAACGGTCGGGAAACGCAATGTATTTGTATTGTCCTTATACGCGTTGCGCTTCCGTTACACTGTTTATTCGCGTAAAGAGATTATCGCGACTTGGTCTAACATTAGCATAAACGATGACACCATTTTTACCTGACATTGTTATGTAGGTCATTCCCCCCACACTCATCATGACCTGAGTTCAATTAGTCTAGAACATTCACAAGGTCACTGCCCTTTAATGACCTCACAACCTTGAATTCAATTAGTCATGTTTGGAATGTTCTAGAAATTTAATTAGTTGTGTAAGAGAGATAATTTTAGAACAGTAATTAGCATGTCAATAAAAGTTCTAGATTGTTCTTATATGCATGTGTATAAAAGGGACGTGCACAGCTTCCAGTCAGACTTTTGGGATCGTGTCTCCTGTGTGTACTAAACTCCAGCCGTAGTCATTCTCAAGACTTTCAAGACCTTCACTGCCAACGCTGGATTTATACCGTGGACTTTGTGCAACTACGAGCCTGCAAGCCGAGGGACTGTTCCTTCATCCGACAGACTGTTACAACTCTGAGACTGGAGCTTTGCCGTCCCAGCTGAGATAAGTAGTCTGTACACTTTTAAAGCTTGTATTTTATCTCTGACTTAGCAATTAGTTTAATTTTTGTAATAAATTTTGTTTAAACGTAAACTGCTGAGTTCACCCTTTTGTTCGTATCCTCTGCACGTAACAAAATTGGGGGCTTGTCCGGGATCGAACATTTTGAGCCCGTTTGACAACATTTTGCCAGCCTTTTCAAAAATACTATACTGTGAACTCAGCGAAATTTAATCATGGCGGAATTTATGGATGACCTTGATCAGGACACATTTGATTCCTGAAGAAAAACGACCTCATAACACTGGCCAATTTTCTTAAAGTAGAAGTCAAAAGATCTATGCGCAAGAGGGAAATACAGTACCGTATTGCCAAACATCTAGTTGATTTAGGCCAATTTGGGGAATCCACCCTGAAAGATTATGAGCCTGAGTCTGCCTTTGAACTAAGAAAATTAGAAATACAGGCAGATTTAGAGCTTAAAAAATTGGCATTAGAAAAAGAAAAAGAATTACAAATGGAAAAAGAGAGACAGGCATTAGAAAAGGAAAGATTGCAAATGGAAGAAAGACAGAAAGAAAAAGAAAGGCAGGAAAGATTAGAAATGGAAGAAAGACAGAGAGAGAAAAAGAATTGCGATTAGAAGAACAGCGATTACAGGTAGAAATAAAACGTTTAGAGCTTGGAAAGTCAGGAAAATTCTTCCCTTCAGACAATTTGACATCACTAAGCATTTCAGGTTAGTTCCCCCTTTCGAAGAAAAGATGTTGATAAATATTTCCTCATTTTGAGAAAATTGCTCAGAGTCTGAATTGGCCTAAGGAGTCCTGGTCTATGCTTTTGCAGAGTGCTTTGGTGGGTAAAGCCAGAGAAATTACATTCAGTTGTCAGTAGAGCAGGCTTCAAATTATGATTCTGTGAAGGAATTAATTCTCAAGGGCTACGAGTTGGTGCCTGAAGCTTACCGTCAGAAATTTAGGGATTGTGAGAAGGTGAAAGATCAAACCTATGTTGAATTTGCTCGTACAAAAGAACAACTGTTTGATCGTTGGTGTTCTTCTGAAAAGGTCAGTCAGAATTATGACAAATTACGACAGCTTGTTTTGATTGAGGAATTTAAAAGGTGCATTCGGAGTGACATCAAGACATTTATCAATGAACAAAAGGCAGATACATTGGAGGTTGCTGCACGTTTGGCCGATGATTATTCATTGACCCACAAATCTTCATTTCTCAGCAAACCATCCCAGTCCTTTTCCTACAGAAACAATGCAGGTAAATTTAACTCCTCCTTTTCATCCAAGAATTTTTCAAAGGAGAGTAGGAAATCAAATGACAACAGTTTACAGAGTTCAAGTGACACTCCCAAATCATCAGATCCCAAGTCTCAATCTCCTTCTGACAAACAGTTCGGTACACTTTCTTGTAATTATTGTAAGAAAGACGGCCATTTAATGTCAGATTGTTTCAAATGAAAAGAAAACGTAAAGGTCAAAGTGGTCAAAGTGGATCTAAGCCCACCGGCTTTATTTCTTCATCAACTCAATTAGAGTCTAATAATGTGTGCAACACATTTTCTGAGGTTAAACCCCTCTTATCCCCAATTAATGAGGTCAAGGTCAATTCTTCTCAAGATAGCATTATGGGTATTTTCGAACCATTTATTCATGATGGTTTTATATCACTTTCTAGTGATTTGTCTTCTGCTACCCCTGTCAAAATTTTAAGAGATACCGGGGCTTCCCAGTCTCTTTTGTTGGCAGATACCCTGCCGTTTTCTGAAAAGTCATTTTCAGGTTCTAAAGTTCTTATTAAGGGGGTAGATTGCAATGACTTTATTCCTGTTCCTCTCCATAATGTCTATTTGTCTTCGGACTTTGTTTCTGGACCTGTGACTTTAGGTATTAGGCCTTTTTTGCCTTTTGAAGGGATTCACCTTCTTCTTGGAAACGACCTTGCTGGGGACAAGGTCATTACTAATCCACTTGTGACTGATAATCCTAGTTTAGATCAGAATCCAGAGCCGATAGAGGAACAAATTCCCAGCCTTTTCCCTTCATGTGCTATTACTCGAGCCATGTCAAACAAAACTTCTGAGAATCAAAATATTCTCAAAAATAATGTCACAGATGTTGACTTAAATGACACCTTTCTCAGTCAGGTGTTTGACACGGATCATTCCGTTATCC
Source organism: Ptychodera flava (assembly GCF_041260155.1). NCBI lineage: Eukaryota > Metazoa > Hemichordata > Enteropneusta > Ptychoderidae > Ptychodera > Ptychodera flava. The sequence goes on from NW_027248351.1 coordinate 2,778,192, forward strand.
CTCGTGGATTTGAAACTTCCAGTAAAACTTCTGCTGACCAAAGTCAGACATTTTCTAGATCAAATCTCATTGCAGAACAACACAAAGACCCAGATATTTTGTCTTTGTTTGACAGGGTAGATGATGAAGGTAAAACTTCAGATAACTCTGTTTCCTATTATACAAAATCTGGTATTCTCATGCGTAAATGGAGACCTCCAGACGTTTTGGTTGATGACGATTGGGCTATAAAACATCAAATTGTGGTTCCAAAGCCCTACCGTGCTGAAATATTGCGCCTGGCCCTGAAACGCCGGGGCTGGTCACTTAGGAGTCAGGAAAACTTATCATAAAATTCTCAGTCACTTTTATTGGCCTAATCTCAGGCAGGATGTAGCACATTTCTGTAAAACTTGTCACACATGTCAAATGGTAGGAAAGCCAAATCAGACCATTCCAAAGGCCCCTTTACAGCCAATTCCTGCATTTCAAGAACCATTTAGTAGGATACTAATAGACTGTGTTGGGCCCCTACCAAAAACAAGATCAGGAAATGAGTACATGTTGACAATCATGTGTACATCAACCCGGTTCCCAGAAGCCATACCACTGAGAAACATAAAGACAAAGACTATAGTGAGAGCTCTAGTCAAATTTTTCACTTTATTCGGCCTCCTTAAATGTGTCCAGTCTGATCAAGGCTCCAACTTTATGTCTGGTATTTTTCAACAAGTAATGGATCAGCTAGGCATTAAACAGTATAGGTCATCCGCTTATCATCCAGAAAGTCAGGGTGCTCTTGAACGATTTCATCAAACTTTGAAAAACATGGTTAGGACCTACTGTTTTGACACAGAGAAGCAGTGGGATGAAGGAATTCATTTTCTGCTCTTTGCTGTTAGAGAGTCAATTCAAGAGTCTCTTGGTTTTAGCCCATTTGAGCTTGTATTTGGACATACAGTCCGTGGCCCACTTAAGCTTGTTAAAGAGAAATTCCTATCAGACGATGATGATTGTCTGAATATTTTGCAATATGTGTCAGATTTTCGTACAAAACTCTCTAAAGCATGTGAATTAGCCAGAGAAAATCTTGAGTCATCTCAGCAGTCAATGAAAACCAAATATGATAAAAACACCTCAAAACGGAAGTTTGAACCAGGTCAAAAGGTTCTTGTTCTACTTCCAATTCCTGGCAAACCACTCCATGCTCGTTACTTTGGGCCATATCTAATTGATAAGAAATTGAGTGATTTAAATTACATCATAATAACACCTGACAGGCAAAAACAAAAACAGCTATGTCACATAAATATGCTTAAGCCATATTTGTTTAGGGATAACCCTACTAAAACAAAGCCTGTCAGTGCAGTCAGTTCAAACCATTGTGAAGATAGTGATACTGAAACTGACTTGAGTGATAATACTCTAAACTCAAAGCTGGGCTCGGTCAAGCTTCAGAACTCAGAAATCCTGGAGAAGCTGGAGTCTACAAAGTTGGCGCATCACCAGCCAGAACAACAACAACAGGTGAAAGAACTGCTCCATGAATATAAACACCTGTTTCAAGATGTTCCAACGAGGACAAACGTCATCTATCACGACGTTGATGTTGGGGACAGTAAGCCTGTAAAACAACATCCATACAGACTGAATCCAACAAAAGCGAAATATCTCCAGGAAGAAGTCAAATACCTGCTGGACAATGACTTTATTGAACCCAGTAAAAGTAACTGGAGTTCGCCGTGCATACTTGTTCCCAAATCAGATCACAGTTATCGTATGTGCACGGACTTTAGGAAGGTCAACACTTTAACAAAGACAGACACTTTCCCAATCCCGAGGATTGATGACTGCATCGACCGAGTGGGAAAAGCCAAGTATGTGACGAAATTTGACCTACTGAAGGGATTTTGGCAAGTCCCTCTGACGGATCGTGCTCGTGAAATATCCGCCTTTGTTACACCAGACGGATTGTTCCAGTACAAGGTGATGCCATTCGGAATGAAGAACTCTCCGGCAACGTTCCAACGGATGATCAACGACGTCATATCCGGGCTCAACGGATGTGCAGCTTACGTCGACGACGTCGTCCTGTATAGTGACACCTGGGAGGAACACATCAAGCTCATGCGGAAGTTCTTTGAGAGACTGAGCAAAGCAATGTTGACTGTCAACCTTGCCAAATCTGAGTTTGGTTGGGCGAGGGTGACTTACCTCGGACATACTGTAGGACAGGGTGAGGTAAAACCTGTTGATGCCAAAATCAGTGCCATTTCAAGTTTTCCCATACCAAACTGCAAACGACAACTGATGCGCTTTCTCGGTATGGCTGGTTACTACAGAAAATTCGGTCCAAATTTCTCCACAATTACTGAGCCTTTGACTAACTTACTTAAAAAGAAAGTAAAGTTTGTTTGGTCAGAGCAATGCCAACAGGCATTTGATACACTTAAAGCCATACTGAAAGTGCTCCAGTGTTGTCTGCACCAGATTTCACTTTGCCATTCAAATTAGCTGTAGATGCTAGTGATACGGCTGCTGGTGCTGTTTTATTGCAAGAGGATAGTCATGGTGTAGATCATCCTGTTTGCTATTTTTCACGCAAATTTAACAAATCCCAGAGAAACTACTCTACAATTGAAAAAGAGTGTTTATCTTGATGTTAGCTTTACAGCATTTTGAAGTTTATGTTACTTCTTCAAATCAGCCAATAGTGGTTTATATTGATCACAACCCTCTTGTTTTTCTGCAGAAATTTAAAGGCAAAATCAGAGATTGTTAAGATGGAGTTTAATGTTACAGGAGTTTAATCTTGATATTAGACATATCAAAGGCAGAGACAATTTAATTGCAGACTGTCTCTCTCGTATTTAGAGTTTATCATTGTTCATTTCAAGAAATTTTACTTTAGAGTAAAAAAAAAAAAAAAAAAAAATTGAGTACTGAAATCTTTTTCAAGATTACATTTGCAAAAGAAAGATTTTTCTTTGAAAAATTTTCTTTTTTTGAAGAGGGGGTGTGTTATGTAGGTCATTCCCCCCACACTCATCATGACCTGAGTTCAATTAGTCTAGAACATTCTCAAGGTCACTGCCCTTTAATGACCTCACAACCTTGAATTCAATTAGTCATGTTTGGAATGTTCTAGAAATTTAATTAGTTGTGTAAGAGAGATAATTTTAGAACAGTAATTAGCATGTCAATAAAAGTTCTAGATTGTTCTTATATGCATGTGTATAAAAGGGACGTGCACAGCTTCCAGTCAGACTTTTGGGATCGTGTCTCTTGTGTGTTACTAAACTCCAGCCGTAGTCATTCTCAAGACTTCTCAAGACCTTCACTGCCAACGCTGGATTTATACGTGGACTTTGTGCAACTATGAGCCTGCAAGCCGAAGGACTGTTCCTTCATCCGACAGACTGTTACAACTCTGAGACTGGAGCTTTGCCGTCCAGCTGAGATAAGTAGTCTGTACACTTTTAAAGCTTGTATTTATCTCTGACTTAGCAATTAGTTTAATTATTGTAATAAATTTTGTTTAAACGTAAACTGCTGAGTTCACCCTTTTGTTCGTATCCTCTGCACGTAACAACATGCAATGAACTAAAAGACAATGCGATGCGTACATAGGCTGTGTTTCGTATTTACACGTGCTGGTTGCGTTTGACTGGACTACACTTGCAGTCAACACCAATGTAATCATTACGACCATGATTTCATTTCTCTTGATGACAAGACATCGATTTCAACACCATTTTAGAGGAACAGAGTGAAGAGGTCTACAGTGTTCTGATTGTATAACTTTCAGTTTAAGTTAAAACGAAGTTCACATGCCCAGTCCGTGAAAACGAGTGCAAGGAGCGAGCGATTTTCGAGGACATAGGACATCGAAACAAAAATGACCTTTCTTAAATGTAAATTTTCCTATTCGTAGCGGCATTCGTAGCGGCATTGTTTTACAGCTACCGGGAGATCTGTGTGACACATCAAGCACATGGCTCGATAGGGCTTCATGACACGCCAGATAAAATCGCAATGGGTTTGAATCAAAACAATTTTTTCACGTAAAATTCCCGCCAATGGATACGTTTGATCACAAAATTGCGTCGTCAGTTTATTTTAAATGGTGTTATACAAGTACCAAATCAGAAAATCTACGTTAAATACCATGTAGTACGCAAGGCACAGCGATCAAAAAAGATTTCAAAGAATCAACATCGACTCTGCGAGGGTCGCAAAAACAAAATGGCGTTCGGCCGAGTTTGGGTCATCTGCTTTTCTATCCTTCCTTATACTTGATTTGCAGTTATTGAATCGCTAAAATAAGTTGAAATTGCTTTCAATCAGATAAATAGATCCCAATCGAACTTATTTGACCAGTTATCAAACGAAAACCATGAATATTTCGACTCTTCACACAACGAGAATACAGATCGTCAGTGGACGCCATTTTCTAAATTGCAGAGCAAAGCATTACACAATAAACTATCAGTTTGCGTCTCATTATAAACCTTTATTCAAAAACTGGGTTCGTCAGTGTAATTTTACGTATACTTTAATCACAAGAACAGACATCAGAATGAAACAGACCGTCCATACTTTTGCAGTGTAGAGCGAACAAAAATTCATGTTCTCCTGACACATTATGAAAGACGCAATTCAATGAAAATGACCTACACGCGATAGCGAATACAAACGCCGATTTAGCGCTGAAAATCGATTGGGAATAAAAAGATCACCCACTTTCCTTATCAAGAAATATTGCTTATCGAGAATATACTGATGTTTCAAAATAGCTGTACACTTTACGGCCGATTCAGGCTAGTTTCTTCGTCGAAGACGACACCACCGTACCCACTCTTTGAGGGGACGCTACAGCTGGTGTGACGTCATCAACAGCGAACGCCAGCGCAACGCGCATCCTACCAGCTGAATCCCTCGTTCGCACATTTTGACAATAGCGTTTCCCGACCGATTGGTGGAGGGACTGTGTTTCCACATTGTCGCTGGACTATTTTGCCAGCTGTTTTCTGACAAAATCATATCTCAAATGATTAGCTATAGTGTTATGTAGGTCATTTCCCCCCACACTCATCATGACCTGAGTTCAATTAGTCTAGAACATTCTCAAGGTCACTACCCTCAATGACCTCAACCTTGAATTCAATTAGTCATGTTTTGAATGTTCTGGAAAGTTAATTAGTTGTGTAAGAGAGATAATTTTAGAACAGTAATTAGCATGTCAATAAAAGTTCTAGATTGTTGTGTACAATACTGGCATTCATGATGACATCAATCTATATTGAGCTGCCTGCAGTGGTGTTCGTTCGGTTGATGCTGTCCGAGCCTCGGTAAAAGGAGAAAAAAATTCTCCTTTTCTGTGGCTGAAGAAGCTACCACCTCGATTGATCAAGGAGGTTTGTGTATATGTATGTGCAAGATGCGAGAGGCAGGAAACGTGATACCTCACCCTTCAGCTCTTTCTGTGCAGAATTTTCAGAAGTTTTGTTTATGTTCTCAAACTCATCGTTATCAACGTTTTTGTGACAAAAAGGATAAAAATTGAATCCTTGTTTTGATTTTGTAGGATTGATTAAAACCAGTCTTGTAGCGTGCTCATATAGAATGTACGAACTTTTACATTATATAAAATCAAACGCATCATTGGAAATAAGTTTACATCTGGACTGGAAATAAACAGGTTTGAGGTCAAAAGGTTCTACTTCCGACTTCCGCTCTTACGGATGACATCGGACCATGACCGACTCAAAAATGTAGGTTGGTTTTCTGGCCCAAGATGACCATTTTAGACGGCGTACTTTGGAATGTAACAGTTCATCGGTATGGTGATGCTTTTGATAGTCGTTAAATTTCAATTGACTTCTTTATCTGCTCAGATTTGCGTTTTTTGTGACACTGGGTCTGAGATCTTCAACCCTTTCCTTATTTCACTACGTGTGGGACGGCTGTGGTGTTGACTTATTAAGCTAATCCGCTGATACGCGCAGTCATTAACAAGTTGGCAATGTTTGCGCAGCAATTAGAGTGGTATGTGCAATGGTTGAAGAGGAGATAAGGAATTGCAGGTATTGAAAACACAGTCAGACAGTTTGAAGTCGAAAGCTTTATTTGAAATATCACAGTCAAAATTAATAAAAGCAAATAAGGTAAACCGTTGCACAAAAAACCCTCCCCACCCCAGGGTCCTTTCATCTATTCCCTATGGATACACCAGGACTTTGACGACGTTTTCAACCCTTGTATCAAAGGTTATAACGGGGCATCCGGTCCATTTCAGGTGGTCATCAACATGGGTTCAGTCCAGCCACCACAACGCAATTAAGGGCCGCTTTCCTCAATACTCTCGCAACAAGCTTGTCGAGTTGCAACAAAAATTCGATGAGCTAGAGGAAATGGGTGTTTTTGCTCGCCCGGAGGATATCCAGGTCAATGTTGAATATATCAACCCGTCGTTCTTAGTCAAGAAACCCAGTGGTGGTTCGAGACTTGTCACTGCCTTTGCTGATGTAGGGCACTATAGTAAGCCACAACCATCATTGCTTCCTAGTGTGGACTGTACACTGAACCAGATAGCACAATGGGAGTATATCTATTGCCACCAAAGCATTCTACCAGATCCTCCTTTCCCGTGATCTCTTCAGTATTGTGGTGTAGCCACCCCATTTTGCTGTTTCGAGTGTATACACGGTCCGCCATGGGAATGCCTGGCTCCGAAACAGCCCTGGAAGAGCTAATGTGCCGAGTTTTAGGTGACCTTCCCGCCGAGGGCATCGTAGCCAAGATAGCAGATGACCTCTACTGTGGCGCTATTCCATTGAAGAGCTTTTAGTCAACTGGAAGCGTGTATTACAGGCCTTACACCTGAACAACCTATGCCTTTCAGCTGCCAAGACCACCATATGTCCCGCTACTGCAACGATACTCGGTTGAATGATTGGCACAAAGGCACTCTCTCAGCGAGCCGGCATAGCATCACAACTCTATCGTCTTGCCAACCTCCGAAGTCAGTCCGCGGTCTTCGCTCATTTATTGGTGCCTATAAAGTGTTAGCAAGGGTTATACCAGGATGTGCCTCACTCCTCACCCCACTTGAAAACACAACTGCCGGCCTCCAGTCAACAGACAACATTGTGTGGACTGATACCCTCTATGACGCCTTCCATGCAGCGCAATCAGCGTTGTCAACCAATCGGGCAATAACACTTCCCAGACCTTCTGACCAACTATGGATTGTTACTGACGCAGCCGTCAAAAGCCATGGTATTGATTCTATTCTGTATATTTCCCGTCACAATAAACTACATCTTGAAGGTTTCTTCAGCGCCAAATTGTGAGGGCGCCAGGCAACATGGCTTCCATGTAAAGTCAAAGCCCTCTGTATCCTCTCTCTGTGAAGTACTTCAGCCCATACATTATCCAGTCTCACCACAAGCCCTGCGTCCTCACAGACAGCAAGCCCTGCGTGCAAGCCTATGAGAAGTTGTGCCGTGGAGAGTTTTCTGCCAGTCCGCGAGTGACAACATTCTTATCGGCTGTGAGCCGATACCAAGCGTCGGTTCGCCATCTCTCAGGCACTGAGAATATCAGTCGCACCCCACAACCATGCTCCACTCCGTCCTGTCAGGTTTGATCCTTTGTTGAACGTATTGAGGACAGCACCGTCAGATCCCTGTCAATCCAGGATGTTGTCTCAGGTAATGCTCGGCTTCCTTTCACGAATAGGGGTGCATGGCACGACTTACAGTCCGAGTGCTCCGATCTACGCAGAACGCATGCACACTTGACCCAGGGAACTCGTCCATCCAAAAAGATGACTGACATCAAGGATATCAAGCGCTATTTAAACACTGTGACCATTGCAAAAGATGGATTACTAGTTGTTAAACGCTCTGACCCATTTGTACCTTCCCGTGAATGCATCGTAATCCCGCGCCAGGTTCTGGATGGTTTCCTGACAGCGATGCACATCAGATTAAGCCACCCATCTTGTCATCAGATGAAACAGATCATACGTCGCTACTTCTATGCCCTTGACTTAGATAAGTCCATTCAGCAGGTATGCTCATCATGTCACCAGTGCGCCTCCCTGCGCAAGGTTCCACGATCACTTGCTGAGCAGTCTACCATGGATCCACCTGAGGTTGTTGGTATTTCCTTTGCTGCCGATGTTATCAAAAGAGAGCGCCAACTTGTCCTCGTTCTTCGTGAGTGTGTCACCTCTTTTACTACGGTTGCCTTGTGGAGGATGACCGCCATAGTACACTCCGTGATACTCTTGTACGACTGTGTATTGAGATGCGACCACTAGATGTTCCCCTCGCCGTCATCCGCACCGACCCTGCCCCAGGATTCACTGCTCTCTGCAACATGATCTACTAAAGCAGCACAGACTTTCAGATGAGATAGGCCGCATCAAGAATCGTAATAAAAACCCAGTTATTGACAGAGCGATCCAAGAAGTGGAAGATGAACTTCTCCGCCAAGATCCACTATCACACCACTATCACTCGCAATAGCTGTTGCTCATGTTAATTCCCTGCATCTGGTCCAGGGGCCTCTCCGCCTGCGAAATGTGGTTGCAAAGAGACCAGTTCACCAGCGTCCAGCTCCCAATAAACGATCACAATCTTATTATCGCACAGCATGCTTCAGCGCCTGGCTAACCACTGTGCTAGTGAACAGTCCAAAGCTCCAAGAGGTAAGACTGTAACTCCTCCCCCTCTACAAGTTGGTGATCTTGTTTACTTACATGCAGACCGCAATAAGTCATCAGCCCGTGACCGTTACCAGTGTTGATGGCCAATGGTGTAATATTCGAAAGTTCCGTGGTGACCAGCTTCGTCGGACATCGTACGTGTTAAAGAATGTGAGTGTTATAAAGTACCACAGGCTACAGGCCCTCCTCCTCATCTTAGACGTGACACAAGGGAAGATTTCTTGTCGGACGAGGAAACCCCACCACGTCCAGCCCAGAGTCCTCCTGAGCCTCCCTGCATTCCACAGTTCTCTCTTCGCAGGGTAGACCTCCAGACCTACATGAAACTTGCCAACCTCAGAGTCAGCCTGTCGGAGACCCACCTCTTTCCTCATCGGAGCCAGCCTGTGTCGACAATGTTCCACGGCCACATCCAGTTGACAGTCCCAGTGCTGACGCTTCCAGTGATGCCAAGGACAGTAGACGATCTTCCTGTGAGCGCAAGCTCCCAAGACACTTAAATGACTTTATTCTGAACTTTTAGAAAGTTTGAGGCAATAGTCTTTGCATTCCCCTCTTGCGTTGTGGGACAGTTGACCGATGTTGTTAGTAGTTTATTTCTTTGTTCTTTTCCAGGTTTGCGGACTTCTTATTTAGAGAAGAAAGTAGTCACGTCACTACATGTTGTTGCATTGTTACATTGCCCTCTCGCGATGGGCACTTTGTTGGACAAGTTGTTCTGCGCATCCCCGGCGAAATGTCAACTGTGGTGTACCATGGTCAACAAGGTATTTGATGGTTTTTGATGTTTAACCATGAACTACCATGGTTGGCCATGATATGAGACCACAGTAGGCATTCCAATACTATGGTCTATCACAGTTAACCACGGTCTATCATGGCTGACCTGTTTATGGATATTGGCTACCATGGTTGACCATGGTTACCGATGGTCAACGATGGTTGACCATGATATTTGATGACTCATGGTAGTTTAATTTTGATGCCCAATTTTCTTGATGATCATATTGATAATAGTCTGTATGTATATACACTCCTATATTTACATAGTTGAGTCTCTTGACATCATTCACAGTTGTTAGAGAGAATTAATGTCGTTGCCCTTGAAGCTTAGACCAATTTGCTATATTCTTGTTCATGTCAGAAGACTGTGGACAAATATCGAGCTGAATTTCTTGGAATTATTGACATGGAGGGCATGAAAGCACTGCTGCAATTGCAGGAAGTTCAGACTATCTCAGTCTCACTCAATGTTTGCCTCGAAACATGATATCAACATAGGCAAGGTCATAGGTCCATTGTGGACCTTTGACCCTTTACCATGATGTCACATGTCATAAAGCAATGCATTTGATTGGCTCATTTGAAGCAGCCATCTTCAAAATTCACTTCAAACGGATTGTCTGTTCAGTGAACAACTGGAAAAGTAGCTGTGTTTTTAACATCGATTTTGGGAGAAATTTTGGATATTTTTGCTCATCGAACATTCAGGGAAACACTCAGAAGATGTTGGAGGATGATCTTTGATAGAATCTGAAGGGCTTGGCTGTTATTGCAGTGGACACTATAATGGAGGCTAAGTTTGCTGATCCCCAAGCGAGTCTGTCAAGTTATAATGACACCAGTCAGGATCACTGGTGTTTTGCAGAGTTTTGGTGAGGTTTATATAAGATTTTTCTGTTCTGACAATTTTCAACCAAGGTTTTGATTCAAAAACCATCAAATACCATTGGTCGGTAATCATGGTTGACCAAGGTTAATAACATGGTCAACCACGTTTGATGCCCATGGTCAACCATGGTTAACCATGGTTAACTACCTTGGTTTACCATGGTTGACCATGGTTGGTGACCATGGACAACCATAGTAATTTGTGCCATTTAACAAACATGGTCGACCGTGAACTACCAAGGTTGACCACGGTCATATGACCATGAACTAACATGCTAGTCCATGTTAGACCACCGACACTTTCGCCGGGAAATTGCTCTCTTCCCTCTCTCGCCCCATCGCTATCTTTGTTATTGTGTTAGTTTTACACCAGTCATAATAAAGTTCGACGTTTATCTTCAACATCCCGTGTTTGGTTGTGGTCTTGACCTGATGGTTAAACTTGGGTCGTTTCCCCATTGGTGTAGCTGTCTTCGTGCCAATTAAGAGTTACATACGTCTACTCCTCGTATTAACGTGTTTAGCAATGTCTTTATCAGGCAAAGTATTTAACGTTTGTTTTGTTTAAATCATCGATATTCCTAATAATTTCAAATGAACAATGAACATCTAATTCCAAGGGAACCAATGTGACCTTTTCGTGTTTGCTGTGCAATACACCCGCGGATGAGTTTTGATCCCTTTCAGGGACTGTACAGAAATAACGGGGGGATGTTGGTTGGTGTTAAAATGAAGAATAATGACCATTCAAAAGTATTTTCAAGAAAAAGATTAATCCCAGTTTTCATACGCCCTGTGTGTCACAGTCTGTATAAATGATATATAAATAATTGACATATAATTTCTCATTTGAGCTTTGACCTTTCAAAGAATACCTTAAAACCTTAGAAATGCAATGTAATCACGTGGATGAAAGTCTAACATCATATTTGTTGTTCACATCTGCTTTCAAACACTATTCTCATCATGTGCATTTATATCAATTGTCAAACATTTGTAAAAGCACAGATTTAACTTGTGATGTATTTAAAAATATGTATTTGTTTTTCAGAGATCAGAATGTATTATATATATATATATATATATATATATATATATATATAATATATAATATATATATATATATATAGTCTATCAATAGTCTATAGTCTATCAATTTGCTACCTAAATGAAGTAAACTACATTTCAACTCTTCAACATACCGTTAACTTGTATGTATTAGGAAATTTATGATCATTGGTTCTGACCAAAAGCTTTTACACAGCAGTGTGCTCTGGGAAATCAGATATGTCAGACCCAAAATATTGCTGTTCAAAACGATCATAGCTGCAGGCCCTGCATGGATGCTTTCCTTGCAGTGTTCAACTTTTGTATGGATGGTTGACGCTGTAGACGCTTCAATGTGAGGGCATGCCCCATCATCTTTGTCTTAAACAGGGCTTCACCAACTACTGGCATTAAAACTTCAAGTCACGACTAGCCTATCGCCATTATGAATAGGGTACTGGCGTTTTTACAGTCATTGGCCATGTCACATACACACAGCTCCAATGCACTGTTGACCCTACACCAGTCCTTCTAACCTGCTTCCTACGCACCACCTTATATATTCTCATAAACTTATTTGAGCTTGAAAGTAAAATTATAAAAATAAGGCTTAAAGATACAGCTAGTGGGCTTTCAGCAAACAAGGGAATAATTCTGATCTTACCTATTAAACATGATATGTCATTTTATTTTGCATCATTTCATTTGTAACCTTCTAAATTAGAACTTTTTCTGTTGAAAATGAAAGGTTGTGTTATTTCAACTTGCACATTTTGGATTTTCATATGACCATGGATGTGAAAAAATGTTAATTTTTCATACATGGTCTGACAGTCTACCAGCACTGAGATATTGCAGGAATGCATAGTGCAGTGTGAATCCAATGATGTTGATCCTTTTTAAGCCATGCAAATGCTTGCTATTGTCTGATTCAAATGTGTGCCTATGGACTGTCCAATTCATATGGTTATTCATCGTCATTACTGTCACTTAAAATATGAGGATTCATCATCTGTGTTTGAGACAATTTGATTTTCTACAGTAGGATTTTTAACTCTTATAATTATATCCTTGCAAGTTGCAGGTCCCCTGGGGATATTTATTAGGCGTTGAAAAAATAGGGAAAGAGAAGTGCCCGAAGGAAAGACAGAGTCACACAAAAAGGCATGCTAACAACAGGGAAGAATAACAGAGGTATGTACTATAAAGTCTGCACTGATAAGTTTTTAGTCTAAAGTCGTGAACTTTGAAGGACAAGGTAACCAAAGCACAAGTGTTGGTGAATTATAGTACATATGAACATGGTTAAGTAGAACCATTACGACACAAGTGAGACAATTTTACTTAGTTGAACTTTGATGTTTCGTTATATTTACAGCGCACCTAACAGCCATAAGCGACAAAATCTGCCTTTGCAATCTTCTCTGAAAGATACAGATGTAATCGATAGTTAGCTTAGCCCATGTCAAATTTTGAGATCACAATGAAATGTGTAAATCCTGCAAATTATTTTAGAGAAGCATAGTGTCGAAACAACTTAAGGGGCTCTTACATGAGTTCCAAACACAAATGTACATGACATACAATAATTGCATAGTCAAACCTTGGAAATGATCTTTTTAACACTGTCTGCCGACACTGGCCAAAATATTATTGAAGGAATCCATGAAGTGTATTTTATGAACCTTGTCTGGGAACAAAATTTTGAAACAATATTACAAGACAAACTGTCTTTGAAGAGTCTCTTACAAATTGTGTAATGAAAGATGAAACAAGCTTCTGTTCTGGCAACATGCTCCAGATTACATGACATACTCAAAAACCGTAATTTTATCTTTTTCTAAAATTGTACGAAATATAATTTGGAACAATCAACTGTGTGCAAGAAAACCCTTGTTTTTTCCCTAAAATGTAGCATAATATATATATATATATTTTATGAAAACAACATTTTACATAGTCGAAACAGCTTCAGTATTGTGTCCTATCGGTATTGAATAACTGTCAATCAAGCCATCAAGTAAATTCTGGTTCAGAACTATCGCCTTGTTCTCACTGTTGTTTTCAAACTGTGTACAAGGCTAAAATACTGTGGCATACACATGCACGTCAATTTCTTTTGCGATACAATATGGTCACCGGGCAGCCATTTTGTTGCAATGTTTTCATGTTTTTGAACCATAACTCATTTAACTCTGAACCTTTTCATTCAATATTGGCACACATTAATTAAATGAGTGTAACTATTGATCCTTCTATGGAAAACACCAACAGCCATAACTCTACTGTCCCAAGTACACAAACACGACCCCCACAGACTACTATCACGTAATTTCCCAACATTTAACAAATTCACCCCTGCTCCCCTGTAATGAATCTCCCAAGGATGTTATTCAATCATCGTAATTCAAACGCCATAGTCCAGCGAGGACTATGTAATCAGCGATGACTTCTCGATCAAGCACCGAGAGATTAACTCTTTATCCATCGTGGCGCCCATACGCAGTCAGTTCAGTCTTTGATTTGGGTGATTCCCTATCGCAACATGCCCTCTTTTTATTTCAATATATGTATATGTTACTAGGCACTGTAGGTCAAAGCTGTATAATGATACAAAAATATTTGTATCTAAAATATTCCATCCTAATTTGAGAGATGTAATAGTCTAACCTATAGGTCCTACTGTATCAGTTCTCGACCAACGTACAAGACTTGGTCCATTCGCTAAAGCGCATAATTGATGATATGTTTTGCAAAATTAAAGGGACAAAATCTGCCATTTTTCATGAATTTTGTTTGATACGAGGTACTACTTATATTGTTTGACATGTTGAAAGATACTGAATGAATGGGTGACCATGCATGTATTCGACCCAGGTTTAAGACAAGATAAATGAAACTATCGCGAAAATGAATTAATGGTCATGACCATTAACTCATTTTCGCGAATTGATGACCCCCCCCCCCTGAAAAATAACCAAAACCCATATGTCAAATTTACCAGCATGGTTTTGATTTGAACTCCGGTACGTGGCGCACTTTATTTGTGTAGCAGAGATGCCAGTGCACAAACTTCTCAGCCACATCTATTGAAACGTCTGTTAATTAGGACGACTGTAAGGCAATTTTTAACTTTATTTCCATAGACAACTTATGTTTATGGACATTGTATAAAGTAAACTTTATTGGAGTGGTTCGCTAAAGGTAGCCCTCCGGTTAAGAGGGTCATGGGCCATTACGTAAAGTCAACTTTATTCTAGTGGGCCACCAAAGGTGGCACGCCGGTAAAGAGGGTCGATCATGGCTATTGCATAAAGTAGACTTTACTGGACAGGGCCGCTGAAGGCGCGCGGCCATTACCATTAATCAGTGCGTGATCCCAGGGGTCCCTCAAAAATGTTTTAATACAAGCCGCGGCTTCAATTGGGAATTTTACGGTATGATTGCCGTGGGTATTACATAAAGTCAATTTATTGCAGTTGGCCGCCGAAGGCGGCCCGCCGGTAAAGAGGGTCAATCATGGCCATGGCATAAAGTGAACCTAATTGGAGTGGGCCGCCAAAGGCGTCTGCCCGTTAAGAGGGTCATGGGTAATACATAATGTATATTTATTGTAGTGGGCCGCCGAAGGCGGCCCGTCGGTAAAGAGGGTTGATCATGGCCATGGCATAAAGTGAACTTTATTGTTGGTATTATGTTTTTGAAAATGTGGTGACCCCCCTTTCCTACCAGTGAAAAAGCGATGACTCCCCCCCTTTGCAGATTCCAAAATTATGATGACCCCCCTGGATTTTGCCAGCCCCCTCCCCCCCGCTCGGCCGTAAAAACTGAACGGTCCCTTATTACAGCTGGAGGGTAAGCCATCAAAATTTGGAGGATGGTTTACCTAAATTTGAAAATTGAAAAGGGGGGGGTGGGATGTCATGTCTTTTTCAAACAGCATTGGGGTCACTTAATTTTCATAATTATTTATCCCGTCTAAAAGCAATTTCTGTGTTCAGATATATTCTGGAAGATGGAAATGATTCGCTGCATGGTTTCACTAACTGAAGTCATTTAACTGTAAATCTGAACACAAGTATAATTGTAAGTCACGTGGACATCTTTACTAGACAACTCTGAGGCTTGCCTTATTGTAAATCTAGCTCACGGAGGGCAATGAACAATTCCTATTACCTATATATCGGAGATATAGCAAATTTTGTCAGGGAAAATATTTAACAGTGACCTGTGGACCACTAGTACCATGAAAAGTTGAGTATATTTAGTTGAAATTCCAATATCATAATTGTTGTCCGCATCTGAACCTTCAAACACCCTATTTGAATCAAGTACATTTGTGTCAATTGTCAACACACCTCAGAAAGCATTGCAAAAAATTATTCATAGTTTTCTCATAGACTCCGATGTATACTGAATCAACATTTCGGTGAAAGTCAGAAATCGAATTTCTTGCATACATATCAACTTTTAGCAATTCTAGTCTAATGAAGTACTTTAAACGAATTATCAAAGATCTATAAATACACAGATTTTAACAAAAACAAACAAAATAGATAATGAACAATTCTGATTATTTATTCTGTGTATCATTATTTACAGAAACTGAAGGACGCACAATTGGGGCTATCGAAGGACTTGCATGAAGCTGAAGACATTTTGATAGTTGTGTGTGTTTCTTCTGAGGACAGTGAGCATAACAGAAGTAGTAAGGGTGGTGCTTTTATTTGGAGACTGTTGCCATGGGATAGAGAAAGAAGTGAAACTGCATATGGAAAAACACTTGCACCAAAGGAAATGCATATTGAGGCTACGTTGCATTGAGGGCCTTACATCAATCAGACCAGAGCCTGAGGATGGTGGGCCATGAGCAGTTATACAGACACATGACAATGCCAGCAGCACTGAAAACACATTACAGGACAATGATGAATGTGTAAGCATATTTTTTGCATTTTGTTGATTCTGCTTAAAGCTCAGTGATGTATTTTAGTTTCGAACAAAGGCCACTCAACTTTTGAATTTTGTTGATCAGAGTAGTATATTATACTTGTTTTCTGTGATCGAATTTTGTTTTCCCACCATTTTAGCTACAGGGGAAACCCCCTCCCGGTAGCTAAAATGACATACGCGTACATGAGTTCATATACAGGTCACCTCATTTACGCGACAGCTGGCACTGATGTCACTCCCGTTTACAGATGACTCACTGACATATAATAGATATTTAGGTCAGCACTCAGTATTGTAGTTCCCTATTGAGTCATTTGTTTGATAGATTCTGACTGTGATGTAAGTAAAAAATTCTGCTCTTCATCTCCGATGGCAACAGGGCCTTCGGGAACCGACCGTTCCAAAGGCAATAATTCTCGTCTTCTGGATGTAAGTATGAATTTTATCAATATCTTCTGGCTGGTCCCTTTTCACTATGTTTGGAGTGATTTTCCCTACGGAACTGTTCTGATAATGCTGTTGCGCAATACCTTTCCAGCAGGGGCTTTCCAGTAGGACTTTCCCGTTCCGATAGGCTTCGAGTGTTGCTTAGCAGCCTGTGATGTCATAACACAGGTCTGAAATTCTACACCCATCGGAACGGTTTTCATGAAAATTTTCTGCAGATTTTTTCTGAACTCGGGAGTTAACTTGCTCACGCGATAGATAAAATTTTAGAAATTTCCTCTGAACTTAAAATATGTCAGAAGACCATTACTTCAAATAAAATGAGACGTTTTAGATAAATGGTACTGATATCTAAAGTCTAAGTAGTTGTATCTTTTCTAACAAATGAAATGTTGATACTTTCTTCCCCTGTAGGAATGGACGGACTACTACGAGCAACAATATCTAAATCTTTTTTATCTTTATCTATGGTTATGATAATATTGCAACCTGTTCTTGAATCTGTTTTTAAAGCGATATTTCCAATTAAATCGTCAAAATCTGTTCCTGTACTTAACTTTATGCATTTGATAAAAACTGTACCATGTTCAATTATTTTCATATTATCAGTCATCTGTTGATTTGCAGTCTGTAAATTTAATTCAGCTGTCTCCTCCCCCATACTCTTCAGACCCAGTTTCTTTAAAGTGGTGTCCCAAAATAAACTTACTGGAACCCTGCTAGCTGTATATGAGCAATAATTCTCCCCATCATTTATCCACCTTCGCAGTGTATTATCTGAAGACATTATTGTATTAAGAGGACTAATTTTAAGGTGAACTGGTATACCGAGTAGTGTAATGTACGGATTCTTAGGAGTAAGCCAACGACGAAAATCTAGCAACTTATATTTGTTAACATTGCTATCAAAATAAATCACATTCGGAGTCCCAGGCAGTTCAGCAACTCCACCTGCAATTTCACTATCCAATATATCTAAGATGTTACGCGGTACATTATAAGGCATGAATTTCTGACTAGCCTTATCCCATGTCAGAGCAAAAGGAGTAGGATCATTTGCAGCCTTTGTAGCGTCAATTACGGTTTCATCGACGTCTTTCAGTTCGGAAAATTCTACAGCATGTTCGTGGCTTTGCACTGTTGCGGCCAATAAAACGAAATGTTTTTCATGGTCCTTGTATCGAAGGACGTAATCCTTATTATGATTACCAGCTATCTTAGTATTATTGTTAATTTTAACATCACTCAGATCTTCGAGCTCGAGATTTTGTGTGTGAATTGTACCTAGACCGTAGTTACTTGGGTTAGACATGATTTACTCCATAGGGTCGTATATACAGTGAAAATTAACATAATACCTTGTAATAATATACAATCATGGCTTCAGCAATAGGAATAACAGTTCTCGGTGCTGTATTAAATGCAACAGCATTCACAGGAGGAAATATTATCGGACAAAAGCTTTCCGGGAATGGTGAGGCTCTTATTGAAGAGAAAACTAGACATGATAAAGCATTAGAAAAATTTGAACATGACAAAAATGTCTGGTCAGAAAAAAGATTACTCCAGGCTGATTGGGAAAGAGAAAATCAGGCTAAAGATATTCATGCTACAGAGCTTTTGTTGATGAATTAAAGATGGCAAATATGCGTCTTGATGAGCTTTATAATGAAAGAGATAATATTATGTCAGAGCAGACAGAACTTACACCCGAACTCAGAACAAGACTAGCTAAAATTAATAATCGAATTGAATATGAATATAGTAAGATCAGTGGGGCACGTGAAAGACTGGCGCTGACTAGGTCTCTTCGTGATGTAATTTCCGATCCAGAATTGTCACTCAGGCTGAAGTTGACAGAGTTATTTAAACGAAATGGTATAACAATAGCTGCAATACTTACTGCCCTTGGAATGACAATATCAACAATTGCCCTGGCTGTGACTAAAGGAGGACGAGGGGGAGCAGCAGGAACTGGAGCAAACAATGGTTCAGGTCCGCCCAAAGTATATACAAAAGCAAAAGAAATTGTAAAGCAATTTGGTGAATGGTTAAAAACCTTGGCCGCAAAAAGTGCTGCTGCAATACCAGGTTTAATCGGTTCACTTGTTAGTTTTCTATTAAAGACAGCAGGATCGGTGGTTGGATTTGTTGGAGAACAGCTATGGATATTTTTAACAGGTTTAACATTAGTCATAATAAATAAAATTATGTATTAATATATGACCAAGCATGTGAAAAGAATATTACAAAGTTTCTTTCTAAAAATAAAGACCTGTTTGGTTTCTCTGTCGAATTGGAATGGTGCAAACTCCGACGAGTAAATCGACATATCCTTCGAGCAAATCCAGGTGTCCGACTCAAAGATGATAATCTATATCATAACATATTAGCTTTCGTGAAGGAATGTCAAAAGACTAACTTCTTTAAGCGACTAGAATTCATAAACGTATTCCAAGAGGTTGATAATGATGA